>NC_073400.1:4368865-4453865 GCF_028641065.1 Leucoraja erinaceus
AATGTTAAGACACAGTTAGACAGGTACATGGATAGGACAGGTTTTTAGGGCTATGGGCCAAATACAGGCAGATGGGGCTAGTGTCGCTGGGACATGTTGGCTGGTGTGGGCAAGTTGGGCCGAAGGGCCTGTTTCCATGCAGTGTTACGCTATGACTGACTTTATGGTGGGTATAATCATGATATTTTTGGGACAGATTATAGTGGATATAATCATGATATATTGTTTAAACAATTCCATGCAGTTTAGGTAGATAGCTATGGTTAATATAAAAAATTCATGCCCCATGATGATGAGAATATAAAATGTTATTCACGTAGGTGTTGGTTGGTCTTTGGATTAGTTTGTTCTTTTTCTCAAGACGATATGAGAAGTCTTAGGAAGAGGAAAAAATAAACCTGACCTTTTCTGAGATGGAAGCTACATAATCACATTTTATTCTTTCCCGCAGTTCACTAATCCTTCTCTTTGCAGAAATTAACTCGTCTGCTTCAAACCTTTCCTCTGGTATTTTATTCCACAAACTCTTTTAACCAGTGCAGAAGCAACAGCACCAAGGCCACAAACTACAGTTGTTCTCCCACCCTGCCGTATCCAGATCAATGTAGAGTCATAGAGTCATTCAGCACGGAGCCAGGCCCTTTGGCCCAACTGCACCGATAAGTAAGAATTCACTTCACACTCACTCAGTGGCTGCACAATGGCACAGTCTCATGAAATGTATCCAAAGTGGGCGGCATGGTGGCACAGCAGTAGAGTTGCTGCCTTATAACGCCAGAAACCCGGGTTCGATCCTAACTACGGGCACTGTCTGTATGGAGTTTGTACGTTCCTCCCGTGACCTGCGTGGGCTTACTCCTGGATCTCTGGTTTCCTCCCACAGTGAAAAGACGTACAGATTTGTCGGTTAATTGGCTTGCTAAAATTCTAAATTGTCCTGACCAACCAACCTAGTGTGCGTAGGATAGTGTTAATGTGCGGGGTTGCTGGTCGGCACAGACTCGGTGGGCCGAAGGGCCTGTTTCCCTGCTGTATCTCTAAACGAAACTAAAGATTGAAATGAATTTGGATATGGATCTTGGGTGAAAAATGTTTGTTCTCTCTTGTTTTCATATGGAATATTACCAAGTATCCCTTTGCCTTTTAAATGAGATCATTTATATTACATTATAGCATTTATCTCCAGTGCAAATTTAAAGATGACAAATTAACAAGATATTGAGTTAATACTCAATTATTCAGATTAATAATGAGGCGGAATAATTTGCTACATACAATGGCTGTTTGACTGGAATCTTGCATCCAGTGCAAGAAATCTTAATTAAGAAATCTATGCTAGATTTAATCTTAGCACATTTGTCAGGTGAGACTGTGTCAACATTTTCAGAATGTTTTCAATCTTTCCAATTGCTTCAACTTGACACTTCAAATAAGCTACCTGGAGTGGGCGTAACCTACAGGACAAGTTTTAAACTGTTCATAGAACAGTACAGCACAGGAACAGAGCCATCGGCCCACAATGTCTACACCAAACATGATGCCATGTTAAACTACTATCCTCTGCTTGCATGTGATCCATATCCCTCTATTCCCTGCATATCAAGTTCACGTTCCCTGTTCAAGTTACATTTCAAGTTACAAGCCAATGTCACATGCATCAATTGGTGCAGTGAGATTTGAGTTACCATACAGCCATACGAATAAACAGAACACAATACACAATAGAAATTAACATGAACATCCCCACACAGCGGAATCAAGATTTCCCACTGTCAGGGAAGACAATAAAGTATCTAAAAGCCTTTAAATGTCATTTAGGTCTTGATGCCTCACAGGTTGTTGTGGTGAAGCCTGCCCGGGGCCTCGCGGGTCAGAGCCCGGCTCGGCATAGTGGCCCTCAGAGCCCGCGGCTGGGGCCCGGGTCAACGTTAGTGGAGAGGTCAGTGCGGAGGCCGATGATGGCGCCGACCGACGGACAAGACGGACACGTGAAGTGGGGCTTCGGGAGTGGTGAACCCTCGTGGCAGTGGGGCCTCGGCGACGGCGGTGAAGCAACGGTGAAGCCTCGGCGATGGCGGTGAAGCCTTGTGGTGATGGCGTCTCAGCGGTGGTGAAGCATCACGGTGGTGGCGGGTCGACCTGTGGTCGGCTGTCGATGAGAGCGAGGGGGGACTGCCATGAGGGGAGGGGGGAGAAAGAACAATGGAGGACCCGGTGTGGGAGGGCCACTGTGAGGGAGGGGGGGAGAACAATGAACAATGGGGAGAGAGTGGGGAAAGTTCTATTTATTGTTATTTTCAGCGTGTTTAAAAAGTTAGTGTTAATGTTCTCTGGTTTGTTTTATGTGGGAGGTTTCAATTCTTACCTTGCCAGAGATGCGATTGTTTTCCAGATCGTATCTCCGGTCGCTCTGCGGCCTAACATCGTGGAGCTGGAGGCCTTGCTTGGGACTGACTTTGAGCCCCACCACGGGGCCGTGGACTTACCATCGGAGCCGATCAGATCCAACTGTGGCCTGCGGACTTTAACATCAAGGAGCCCGCAGTCTCGGGTTGAGACCAACATCGGGAAGCTCCAAAAGCCGCACGACGTTCGACTAGCCTCGACCCTGGGTAGATCGCCCGGCGCGGGGGAGCTGAAATTCCCCCCCGATGCAGGAGCTGGATCACCCCAATGAGGAGGCCCGCCGCTGGCTATGGGAGTGAGATCGTCCAGTCAACAGAGGCCCCCGACTGCTGGAGAATAAAGAAGGGAGAGATTGAACTTTTTTTTCGCCTTCCGTCACAGTGAGGAATGTGGGGGAGTCACTGTGGTGGATGTTTATGTTAAAATGTATTTTGTGTGTTCTGTTGCTTTTTATTGGTATGACTGTCACTGTATGACAAATCAAATTCCTCGTATGTTGCAAAACATACTTAAGTGTGATTATGATTATGATACTCTCCAGACCTCAAATGGCTTTCCCACTGCAAATATCTTTGTCAAGGCCTTTGTCACCTCATTTTTTTGTTGCCTCTCTCAATAACCTGAGATAGATACCATTAGGCCCTGGGGATTTTTCCATCTTAATGGTCTTCAAGAGCCCCAACACCACCTCCTCTTTGATGTCAAACTGCACTGTATATTAATCTTCCCCACATTGATTACACTGTCCTCCATGTCCTTCTCATGAATACATATGCAAAGTACTAATTTAGTACATTGCGTACATCCTCTGACTTCAAGCATAAATTGCTACCTTATACTTGAGTGGTCCTATCTTCTTCCTGAGTCACCTTCTTAATCTCAGATTCATTCTCAGGATCAACCTGCGATTCTCAGGTTCATTCATCAAGAGCTCATAGAAGCTGAGTTGAACTTAATTATCTTCATATCTGAATGGAGATAACTCCACTGTATGCAGGTGATGTTTATCATGCCTGTGCACTTTTGAAGGCTGATCATTGACCCATTCACTGAAGTGTATGAAGAGAACAGATCTTGGACTTAGAAGTCCAGGATGGACCTTAATAAAATGTGGACTGCTTCATATATTTTAGGAGTCTTCTCTCCATGAAGGCAACAATGTTGATGAAATTCATCATTGTCTTCAATGAGCTCGCACTATGTATTCCATCCAAGGAAAAGAGACTTGAAACTCAAAAGTTTAAATGTTGCACAAAGCTCATAGTCTTTCTACCCACAGTCTGTCTGAAGAAAGGTCCCGTCCAGGAACGTCACCTATTCCTTTCCTCCAGAGAAGCTGTCTGACCCACTGAGTTACACAGCATTTGTGTCTATCCAGTTTAAACCAGCATCTGCAGTTCCTTCCTGCACGGTTCCATGTGTCTATAGATAAGTCATCTCCTTCCACTTTCCATTAATAGCTTACGCAAACTTCTATATCTATTTCAGGCCATATGCCATTATTCCATTTGGTTGCAGACCTGTGGTCATGGGGAGAATGTACAAACTTTGTACAGAAGCATCCGTCGTCGGGATCGAACCCGGGTCTCAAGCGCTGCAAGCACTGTAAGGCAGCAACTCTACCGTTGTGCCACCGTGCCATCCTCTAATTGCCCTTGAGAAGTGGGTGGTGAGTCTATATTGATTTCCAGTGTGGTGAAACCTCCATTTTTAAATCCTTGTTTTCAGATGTTTTTAACCCCATGCATTGCCACAATGCACACACTTCACAAATACTGAATTGATTATGAAATGCTTCGGGGTCCCAATAGATGATAAATATACGCAAATTCTCCATTTTCAAAAATCACTTTCTCTCTCTTCCTTTTTAACAAGAATTAGTATTCAGAAGTTGCATACAGAACGTATCAGGTACCAACAGTAATAGCACTGACATTTAAATCCTTCACATTTGGATACATTCAAGACTGGAGAATAATTTTGCTTCCTGGTCTTTGCTACAGCACTGGGTAAACATTACAGCCATTCACTGAATTCTGCAATGGCGAACAGTTTATATATCAATTAACGTACCCATAAAGTAGCAGATTCTCCGATCATGAATGGGACAATGATACAGAGAAAACTGATATTAGAGCCCACTCAATAATAACAAGTTTCTATTTTGTTAAGAAAAATATAAATTTACTAAAAGGTATAAAATTACTGTTGGGCTGCATTTTATTTTGCAAATATTGCTGGGTGTGACTTTTCTTCACTTTACAGTGGTGAGGATAGATTTTCTATCTATGAATAGGCCAAAGTCAGCACTGTTTTTGTTAAAGGGAGACCTTGCCTGACAGAACTCTTGCAATTTGTAGAGGACGTTACAAGCTGGATAGACAAAGGCGAGTCAGCAGATGTTGTTTACTTGGATTTTCAAAAGGCCTTTGATAAGGTGCCACACACGTGGCTGCTAAACAAGTTAGGAGCCTGTGGTATTCGAGGGAAGGTACTAGCATGGATAGAAGATTGACTGACTGGCAGAAGGCAAAGAGTGGGAATAAAGAGGGCCTTTGCTGGTTGGCGGCCAGTGACTAGTAGTGTTCAGCAGGGGTCAATGTTGTGTCCGCTACTTTTACTTTATATGTTAATGATCTGGATGATGCAATTGATGGCTCTGTGACTGAGGTTGTGCATGACATGAAGATGGGTGGAGGGGCAGGTAGTGTTGAGGAAGTCTGCAGACAGACTTGGACAGGTTTGGAGAGTGGGCAAAGAAGTAGCAAATGAAATATAGCGTAGCAAAGTGTACGGCATGCATTTTGGTAGAGGGAATAAAGGCTTAGACTATTTTCTAAATGGGGAGAGGATTTGGAAATCGGAAGATCAAACGGATTTGGGAGTGCTGGTGTAGGATTCCCAAAAGGGTAATTTGTAGGTTGCATTGGCGGTAAGGATGGCATATAGTTCTCCTCCTCTCTCCGGAGATAGTTTTACAACCTCCTCTCTAACTGCCCCCTCTCGGTGATCCCCCCTGCCCTCCAACTCTACACTCCTCCATGGCCAGAGTGAGCAACACTGGAGATTGGGGGAACAGCACCTCATATTCCGCTTGGGGAGTCTGCATCCTGCGGGCATGAACATTGAATTCTCCAAATTTTGTTAGCCCTTGCTGTCTCCTCCCATTCCTCAGCCCTCGTGCTCCTCCTCCTCCTTTTTCCTTTCTTCTCCCCGCCACCCCCCATCAGTCTGAAGAAGGGTTTCGGCCCGAAACGTCGCCTATTTCCTTCACTCCATAGATGCTGCTGCATCCGCTGACTTTCTCCAGCATTTTTGTCTACCTGCAATGTTATCATTCATTTTGAGAGGACTAGAATATAAAAGCAAGAATATAATGCTGAGGATTTATAGGTTACTGGTCAGAGCCCAATTGGAATATTATGAGAATATTCTGCGGAATGATGTGCTGGCGTTGGAAAGGATCCAGAGGAGGTTTACAAAATTAATCCCATGGATGATTGTGTTGATGGATGAGGAGCATTTAAATCTTTAGGCCTGTACTCGCTGGAGTTTCGAAAGATGAGGGAGGTTCTCATTGAAACTTACCAAATAATGAAAGGCCTAGATGGACTGAATGTGGAGAGGATGTTTCCAGTAGATGAGGTGTCTAGGACCAGAAGCCGCAGCCTCAGAATACAACGGAATATCATTAGAATGGAGATGGGAGGAATTTCTTTAGCCAAAAGGTGGTGAATCTGTGGAATTAATGGTGGTGGAGCCAGTCATTGGGTATTTTTAAAGCAGAGATTGATAGGTTTTGATTAGTAAGGGTGGCAAGAATTTCTGGGGAAAGGAAAGGCAGGATAATGGGGTTGAGAAGGAAAAATAGATCTCTCATGATCGAATGGCAGGGCAGGCTTGATGGAACAAATGGCCTAATTCTTATGTCTTCTATGCCTTATGATCTTATTTTATTAAGTTGAGGGTAATATATGAATTCATGATAATATTATAATTTAATATTCTAGTCCTTCAGTCAAAAACGTTTTAAGTTTTGGGTTTCACACTTTTGATTTGTCGCAACCTAATTGTGATGAGATTATGCAAAAGTATGTGCTGGGGTAATGAAAGGCACGAGGTGATTAACTCATACCCTTTAGTTTAATTTAGTTTAGAGATACAGTGTGGAAATAGGCCCTTCGGCCCACCTAGTTCGGACTGACCAGCAATCCCTGCACATTAACACTATGCTACACAAACACTAGGGACAATTTATACACACACACACACAAAGCCAAGTTACCTCCATACATGTATGTCTTTGGAGTGTGGGAGGAAACTGAAGATCTCAGAGAAAACGCACGCAGGTCACGGAGAGAACGTACAAACTCCGTACAGCCAGCAGCTGCAGTCGGGATCAAACCCAGGTCTCCGGTGCTGCAAGAGCTGTAAGGCAGCAACTCTACCTTGGCTGCCTGGTCTTACATTTAATACATTGAAATTCTCAGCAAGAAGACAGTTCAGCACTGGGCAGGGTAAAGAAAATCTGCTCATGTGGTAAACTGAGTGTTTTTCTAAATAATACAAAATTAAATTGTGGTGCACCAAGTCATGCCAGGGAGGCTTAAGAGGCGCAATGGGGGGGAAAAGTGTAGATCAGAAAAGTAAAGATAACTGATAGATGAATTAAAAAAGGGAATGCGCATTCAAATGCACAGTTCATATGTCAAAGTGCATCTGCGCTCAAAGGAGATGAGGAGTTAAATTGTTGAAAGCAGAGCATCAGATCTTCCCGTCAGAACTTTGCAGTACCTAGTGTCTCACCACTTACTGACACTTACCTGGGAGTCTGCTGCCTTTCCACATTCACAACGCAATGCACATTTATAGAAGCCGTAATACAGACAACTCGTGTAACTGCAATGACACAGATAGAAACAGTGTCACATAAAAATACTTGCAAACCACCCTCTCACAGAAACATACCGATACAAACACCCACTCTTACAAAAGTACAATCCCAGAAATACTTGCATGCACAAAATCTCTTGCAAATGCTCAGACACACCAACAATCTCATTAAAAATGAGCACATACAGTCACACCCTCCAGAAGTATTTTGTACACACATGGCTAGCACACACACACATATGAATGGAAAAGTAAATCACAATTTCATATGTTCATAAAAACATTGAGGAATGCATAATATGAAAGTGCATTTAACCTGAAGATAGACAAAAAATGTTGGAGTAACTCAGCGGGACAGGCAGTGTTTCAGGAGAGAAGGAATGGGTGATGTTTCAGGTCGAGACCCTTCTTCAGACTTCTTTCATTCCGAAGAAGGGTCTCGACCCGAAATGTCCCTCATTCCTTTTATCCAAGGAGGCTGCCTGTCTCGCTGAGTTACTCCAGCATTTTGTGCCTATCTTTAGTGTAAACCAGCATCTGCAGTTCCTTCCTAAACATTTGACCTGGGTATGATGAATTTGGAGATCCATGTATGAAATGCTTTTCTCATATAATTACAAATGAGGACAACCAGATAAACTGTGGTTGTACTCTGCAAATCAGCCAAGAGTCAATGTCTAAGAGGTGTTCAGAATCAGTAGAGATTATGATAACATAAACTAAGGGTTTGTTTCAAGTGCAGAAGTATTGGCAACTGAAGCTCACAGACGTAAGTTGTTTGGCAAAACGACAAGATGAGGAAAATTGCTTTCCCTGTGAGTTCTTGAGTCTTGCAATGGGTGAATGGCTGGTGGAAGAAGATTAATCAATAATGCTTAAAGGAGAATTTGTAAAGGAAACATTTGTAGTACATCAGGGGAAAGGGTGAGGGGAATGGAATTGATTGGATAGCTCTCTCAAAGAGCTGGCCCAGGTATAATGGGCTGAAATGATGACGGATCTTCTTTTGTGCTACAATGTTCTTTGATGCTAATGGACATACAACTACCTACCTGAAAAACATTCTTCACATGAAAGTACTGGTGGTACAGGAGAATAGCGGTTCAGATACCACTTTAGTCTGAACTCTGAACAAATGATCTAGAGATCGTTTTAAGTCCAATCATTGGCATATCGGGAACATCAATGTTTCTCAATTTGATAAATACTGGTATAAAAAGCTAGCAGCAGTAATGATAGACATGGAACTACATTGACTCTCTTACCACTTTACCACTCTTACATGCTGTTGTTTAATAGTCATCAAACTTACTATTGTCTTTTCAGGAAATAATCATAATTACATTTTAAAGTAGAACAATTAATTCAGTTCAAAGGTAAATAACTGCTGACCTTCCCTTCAAAACTCACATCCTCTGAATGAACAAAAGAACAAAACAATTGATGCTAAATCAGCTCATTTTATTAATTTTGTTAGTTTAGTTTAGTTTATTGTCACGTGTACAGTGAAAAGCTTTTGTTACGTGCTAACCAGTCAGCGGAAAGACAATACACGATTACTATCGAGCCATTCACAGTGTACAAATTCAAGATAAAGGGACTAATGTGAATAATGTTTAGTGCAAGATAAAGTCCAAACAATGATAGCCGAGGGTCCCCAATAACGTAGGTAGTAGTTCAGGACTGCTCTCTAGTTGTGGTAGGATGATCCAGTTGCGTTATAACAGCTGGGAAGAAACTGTCCCTGAATCTGGAGGTGTGTGTTTTCACACTGCTAAACCTTTTGTCCGATGGGAGAAGGGGACTCATTAAAAAATGATTCATCTGCAGAGACTTGCTTTGCTGATTTTTATTGTACTATTCCACTTGAGAAATGTTTGACCGACCATTTGTAACGACCAGATGTGCCTCAGAACCTCCACCACATCTGAGCCTCTCACCCTTGTGGTTTCCCCCAAACTATCTTCAGAGTTACGCATCTGTGTGCTCATCGATTCTTCTACAGAGGGCAATGCCAGCTGCTCACAGCCCCACTGACATGATGACAGAAGCCCTTCTCCAGGTTCAGGAACAGTTTCTTCCCTCCAGCCATTATCCTCTTAAACATTACAACATCATATAAGCGCTGAACTACATAGACTATTAATGTTATTAATGCGCTATTATTGTTTGTTTGTTAGTTATGTAGGCATGCGAATGTGTGTGTGTGTGTCACACACTGAACTTTTTTTTCTCATTTATTATATTGTTTACAGTGTACTATGTTTACATATTCTGTTGTGCTGCAGCAAATAAGGATTTAATTGTTCCATCCGGGACATATGACAATAAAACACTCTTGACTCTTGACTCTCTTGACTGTGTCCTTGCAACCATTTAGTGACTGAAGAATTGGATGGTCTTTAATAGCTTAGTTTAGTTTATTTATTTTAGAGATACAGCATGGAAACAGGCCTTTCAACCCACCAGGTCTACACCCACCAGCGATCCCCACACATGAACACCCACTAGAGACAATTTTTACATTTACCAAGCCAATTAACCTACAAACCAGTACGTCTTTGGAGTGTGGGAGGAAAACGAAGATCTCGGTGAAAACCCACGCAGGTCATGGGGAGAATGCACAAACTTCGTACAGACAGCACCCGTAGTCGGGATCGAACCCATTGTCTCCGGCACAGCACTGCTGCGCCACTGTGATTTTCTCAGGGTTACAATGTACAAAAAGAGGTGAAATGATATGTGCATAAAGAAATTGACCATTAGAGTATCTGCCACTTGAAAGAAGTTTGAAACATTCCAACATAAAATCTGTGTGCCGATCAAAATGGCTGCCGGTTACTTAGTGTCTTGCAATCCTCATTGTCTTTCGAAGCATTCTGAATATTTTTGAGGTGTACTGTTGCTGAAGTGTAGCTCTAATGCATGGCATGTTGCAGGCAATATTACACTGCAATTTCCCCAAGCAGTGGAATGGTAAATGGTAACAAACAAGTAATGGGTGTGCTCAGTAATCAACAGACCATAACAGAGACCATTTGACAGAGCAAGGAATGAGGGGGAGGGGAAGAACTTCTGCAATGATTTCAATGTTTTTGGCAGGTTTGCTTCTTTCCTTCAGAAGAGACAAGAGAGTCGGCAAGAGTGCATCCTTGTCATATGTTCCAAAAAGGAATGAAGAAATTCTTATTTGCAGCAGCACAACAGATATGTAAACATATCAAGCTGTAGCCAGGGTAGAAATGCTAAGGTCAAGTAGGCATAGCTTTGGCGGAAGGGAAATATTTAATGGAGATGTGCAGGGAAATTCTTTTGCACAAAGAGTGGTAAGCAAAGATCCTATAGCAAGCAAGATGGGACGACAGATGGCACAATGGGCTAAGTGTTCGGCTGGCGACCGGAAGGTAGCCGGTTCGAATCCCGCTTGGAGTGCATACTGCCGTTGTGTCCTTGGGGCAAGACACTTCACCCACCTTTGCCTGTGTGTAAATGTAATGTAATTATGTGAAGCACTTTGGGGTCAATGCAAGTTGACTGAAAATGTGCTATATAAATAAGATTATTAATTAATTAAAGATAGATCACGTGACGAAAAAGACGTAGTACGGTCATGGGCAGATTCATGGGTAATTTTCAGCCCCATTTCAGTAACCAGCTTCCGTCTCCACACCAAAGATCCCAAAGGATACTAGTGCGGAGACGGAAGCCGGTTAAACTTTATTTAAAAATAAAAGTTATTTGCGGAGAAATCTTCTCCTCAATTTCAGAATTAAAATGTATTAACACAAACTGTTGCCCCGCAACGTTGATTACACTGCGAGTCGGGCCGGGTCGGGTACGGTTACGGAAATGGATGAAAACAAGGCCCACGTTCCGCTCCGTTGCGCACTATTCGTCAGCCCATTGCATTTAGCAGGAGTGGTCTATCTTGCTTGCTATAGGATCTTTGGTGGTAAGGCAAAGTACAGGATACTGAGTTGAATGATCAGCCATGATCATATTGAATGGCGGTGCAGGCTCGAATAGCCGAATGGCTTACTCCTGCACCTATTTTCTATGTTTCTATGTTTCTAAGTGCCTGGAAGCAGATACAATAGTGGCATTTAAGAGGCTTTAGATAGGCATATGAATATTCAGGGAATAGAGGGATATGGAACACAAGTAGGCAGAAGCGATTAGTTTCATTTGGCAACATGTATGACATAGACATTGCAGACCAAATGGCCCGTTCCTCTGCAGAACTATTCTATGTTCTCAAACCAAACCAACCCATTGGCCTTGAGGCCCTTAGTAGGAACCTTCTGCCTTTGTGATGGGAATTCCAACCCTAACCCAAAGGATAGAGCACCAAATCAAACACTACTGCTCTTCGTTGCGAATAGTTGAGTGAAACTTGCACAAGAATATAAAAAGTAAAGGGAAAAAACAGGTTTTAGCAAAAATGACATCATACAATAAGGTCAAGTTGAACAGCACTAAAAATTGATCTTCACAGAAATGTGATGCCTAGCCTACAATCTGAACTGTTCAAAGTTGCACTGTAGTTTATCCAATCTATAATTTCTTTGTTGGCCCTGGCTGTGGTTAGTTGCTGTCAACAGCACACTATAAATGTACATATTTATGATAGGAATTGGGGGATAAATTTTCCAAGACTACAAACCATTAAAGGATGTTATTTCAGTTCAACATCAGATATGAAAGTCACATTCCTTGAATCCTCAGCTTTGCTCAGCACCAAATTCTGTAGGTGTGTATCATGCTTTTCTTGTGCGTATATTAATATTGCATCTCTGGAGAGAAGACAGAAGTTCTGAACAAACATTCATCAATGTTGAACTTAGTGGTTCATTTGTGGCGTTTAGTTTGTTGCAGCATGGTGCAGCTGGTTGAGATTCTGCCTCATAGCTGCTGGGACTCCAGCTTGATTCTGCCTTTCTATTTTTATAGGGTTTACACATTGACCTTGTGACCACATGGGTCTCTCCTGGGTGCTCTGTTCCCCTCACGAAACCCAAAGGCATACGGATTGGTAAATTGTAAATTATCACCGGTGTGTTTGTGGTGAGCATTAATATCTGGAATGTGTGGGAAGAAGAATAAAATTGATTATCATGGGATTCATGTAAATAGGTGCTAGATGCTTGGCATGGGCTGGGTGTGTCATGGATGTATTTACATGCCATATGAATCTATGACTTTATCATATAGTTTCCAGATTCATTTCCAATTATGGCAGCAAGCATTCTCCCCATCAATGGCATGACTTAAACTGAATGCAGCTCCAGGTTATAGCTTCATGGCCTTGATTTTAGTTTATTTTAGTTCAGTTTAGAGATACAGCATGGACACAGGCCCTTCGGCCCATCGAGTCTCCAATGCTTAGCAATCCCCACACGTTAACACTTACACCAAACCTAATTGACCTACAAACCTGTATGTCTTTGGAATGTGGGAGGAAACAGAAGATCTTGAACTGAAGGAGTTTATACGTTCTCCCTGTGACCTGCATAGGCTGCTCTGGAAGGCTAGATCGCATGGGAAACAAGGAGAGATAGCTGAATGGATAGCAAATTGGCTCCATGGAAGGAAGCAGAAGGTTGCTTCTCGGACTGGAGGCCTGTGACTAATGATGTGCCTCAGGGTTTGGTGCTGGGCCCGTTACTGTTTGTCATCTACATCATTGATTTGGATGAGAACACACAGGGCAAGATTAGCAAGTTTGCTGATGATACAAAAGTGAGTGGTTTTGCAGGTAATGAAGATGGGTGTGAAAGATTGCAGCAGGATCTGGATCGATTGGCCAGGTGGGTGGAGGAATGGTTGATGGAATTTAATACAGAGAAGTGTGAGGTGTTGCATTTTGGGACGTCGAACATGGGCAGGACCTACACAGTGAATGGTAGGCCTCTGGGTGATGTTGTAGAGCAGAGAGATCTGGGAGTACAGGTGCATGGTTCCTTGAAGGTCGAGTCGCAGGTAGATAAGGTGGTCAAAAAGGCTTTTGGCATTTTGGCCTTCATCAGTCAGAGTATTGAGTATAGAAGTTGGGAGGCCATGTTGTAGTTGTATAAGACGTTGGTGGGACCACATTTAGAATATTGCATTTAGTTCTGGGCACCATGTTATAGGAAAGATATTGTCAAGCTTGAAAGGGTTCAGAAAAGATTTACGAGGGTGTTGCCAGGACTAGAGGGTGTGAGCTATAGGGAGAGGTTGAGTAGGCTGGGTCTCTATTCCACGAAGCACAGGAGGATGAGGGGGAATCTTATAGAAGTGTACAAAATCATGAGAGGAATAGATCGGGTAGATGCCCAGTCTCTTGCCCAGAGTAGGGGAATCGAGGACCAGAGGACATAGGTAAAAGGTGAAGGGGAAATGATTTGATAGGAATCCAAGGGGTGACTTTTTCACACAAAGGGTGGTGGGTGTATAGAACAAGCTGCCAGAGGAGGTAGTAGAGGCTGGGACTATCCCATTGTACAAGAGACAGTTAAACAGGTACATGGAGGGATATGGACCAAGCACAGGCAAGTGGGACTAGTGTAGCTGGGACATTGTTGTCTGGTGTGGGCAAGTTGGGCCGAAGGGCCTGTTTCCACACTGTACAACTCTATGACTCTATGACTAACACAACCACAAACAATCATACTCGAAATAATGCTGTCACATGCACCAGGTTTTAAATGGCACTGATCAAACCATCTGGTTCACCCCATGTTTCTACCACACATCCAAGTAAAGTTTATGTTCTTTACCAAGAATCAAACAATTTTCCAGTTCTCAGGCAACTCTGCTGAATCTTCAGATTTTTGGAAGATTATGGTTAGGCTTTCTGCAATTAGTTTCCTTATTTTCTTCACCATCCCATCTGGACCGGGTGACCTATCTACTTAACGCTCGGCATGCCCTTCCTTATTTGAAATACGTTCCCATTGCTGAGATATGTAAGAAGGAACTGCAGTTGCTGGTTTAAACCGAAGATAGACACAAAAAGCTGGAGTAACTCAGCGGGACAGGCAGCATCTCTGGAGAGAAGGAATGGGTGATGTTTCTGGTTTGGGTCAGTCTGAAGAAGGGTCTCGACCCGAAACATCACCCATTCCTTCTCCCATTGCTGAGACTCCAGCAGCACCTTGTCACGTGGTACTTCACCCATGTTCTTTGCCTCCAAGACTGCCTTTCCTCTAATGTCAGTGATCAGCTCCACTTCCCCAAAAGACTTTCCTTATTTGCCTCTTGAATATTTTTGCACTCCACTTTAAGCATTGTTTCTCATGCCCCCTCTCTACCTCTCTTATGTCCTTTCCCACTTTGTTTGTGAATATTTTGCATTCAGACCTGTGAACCACATGGCATTCATCACAAGCTCTTATTTTTCTGTTCTCTGCGTTATTTTGGTCATTCAGGCAGCTCCGGTTTGAATTTCCTTATCCTTATGCCCCTGTCCCACTTAGGAAACCTGAACGGAAACCTCTGGAGACTTTGCGCTCCACCCAAGGTTTCCGTGCGGTTCCCGGAGGTTTTTGTCAGTCTCCCTACCTGCTTCCACTACCTGCAACTTCCGGCAACCACCTGCAACCTCCGGGAACCGCACGGAAACTTGGGTGGGGCGCAAAGTCTCCAGAGGTTTCCGTTCAGGTTTCCTAAGTGGGACAGAGGCATTACTCCCAACGTGAATATACGTTGACTACAGCTGCACTATCTTCACTTTAAAGTAGTGCTGAAGTCCAAAATGTCCTTCACCCCACAAGGTATCCAACCATTTTATTGCAAATGAACATGTACTGTATGTTTAAAAGGATGCAGGTTTATAATAATCATAATCCTTCGGGGCTTTCCTAGCTACAGATTAACCTCTTGGCCAATCCTGGAGATTTGACAACACATTGTGCTGTGTTTGGCCTTGAGAAATGTCCTTTGCAATGTTCTCTTGAAAAAATAGATGCATTAATTACTGTTTAAATACAGACTATGTAGGGCACCTAAATTGGGACAGTGGATATTTAAGGCTTTGTACCTGTGTGTGTAACATGCTGTTAAGATAGGATAAGATAAACACAAACTTCAGTCTCACTGATTGATTTCACCCAATGCCTGCCTGAGCAGATCCCATGATTTGGAAAGTTTCAGAAAGTAGAAAATATTTAAAAGGCGGCATTAAAACCAATGAGGTGTAGTCGTCACAGGTTAAGGAGATGTTCTCTTTCCGAGGTGTTAGTGATTTTATAGTGAGAATGGAAAAAGGAATTAAAACAACAGACATTAAATGGCAGACAATAAAATAACCCTGAATAATCCACTCCCTTGAGGTCATTAACTGTGCAGGATTAATGACAGTGCTAAAAAGCTGCATGGGGAAATGTGTCATATTATGTAAAGGATAGACTGGTGCTGGGGAAACGGAAATATCGGAACAGAGAGGTTATATTATCAGCAAGGACGAACGAGGCTGCAGTTCTTATTTGGGGATGATAGGTTGAGCAGCATCTTTAAAATCCTGTGAGAAGCTGTTTCTTTTTGTAGACAATCAAAGCAAAAGGTGATCGTCGTGAAATCAATTCAGGGATAGGTTTATAGGGACATGGGCAAACGCAGGCATGTGAGATTAGTTTCGATGGCACATCAAGTTCGGCATGGGCGAGTTGGGCTGAAGGGCCTGTTTTCCTGCTGTATGACTATGACTCTAATGCTTTTACCCACAATAGTAAGCACGTAGAAGTTAGCACCACAAATTGGAGGAAATCAGGAAGGCATATTATAGGGAAAGAAAGCAGTGAAAGGTAAAGTGGTTAAGTGCCAAAGGCTGGGATGGGTGTCATGAAACCCAGCACAGAGCCTTTGGAATGAATCAGAAGGTTCACCAGGCTGATTCCTGGGATGTCAGGACTTTCATATGAAGAAAGACTGGATAGACTCGGCTTGTACTCGCTAGAATTTAGAAGATTGAGGGGGGATCTTATAGAAACTTACAAAATTCTTAAGGGGTTGGACAGGCTAGATGCAGGAAGATTGTACCCGATGTTGGGGAAGTCCACAACAAGGGGTCACAGTTTAAGGATAAAGGGGAAATTTTTTAAAACTGAGATGGGAAAACTTTTTTTTCACACAGAGAGTGGTGAATCTCTGGAACTCTCTGCCACAGAGGGTAGTTGAGGCCAGTTCATTGGCTATATTTAAGAGGGAGTTAGATGTGGCCCTTGTGGCTAAAGGGATCAGGGGGTATGGAGAGAAGGCAGGTACGGGATACTGAGTTGGATGATCAGCCATGATCATATTGAATGGCGGTGCAGGCTCGAAGGGCCAAATGGCCTACTCCTGCACCTATTTTCTATGTTTCTATGTTTCTATGAATGGCCCTTTCTTCTCATTCCTGACCTATTCCTATATGGACATTTTCACCTCATTGTTGCTATTCTCTCCTTTTGGAAGTTTCTTTCTCTGTTTTCTTTGTATTATTGCCTTTCTCAATGGTCAATGGTTTCCTAATGTCAAGTGTAACAGATACAGTAAAATATTTTTTTGCATGCAGCTCAGCAAGACTTTCCCCTTACATAGGCACAATCCCCTATCCCCTACAGAATGTACAGAGAAGCCCACTGAGTCCGTGTGCAACAGGGTCCATTTTATAGCCATTTTACAGTCCTAGCAGCAGCTTCAGTTTAGTTTATTGTCTCCTGTACCGAGGTACAGTGAAAAGCTTTTGTTGCGTGGTATCCAGTCAGCAGAAAAACAATACATGATTACCATCAAGGCATTTACAGTGTACAGATACATATTAAGGTAAATAGCATTTAGACACGATTAAGTCAGCAAAGTCCGATCAAGGATATATCTGAGGGTCACCAAGAGGTAGATGGTAGTTCAGCACAGCTATCTGATTGTGGTAGGATGATTCAGTTGCCTGATAACAGCTGGGAAGAAACTGTCCCTGAATCTGGAGGTGTGCGTTTTCACACTTCTATACCTTTTGCCTGACAGGAAAGGGGAGAAGAGGGAGTGGCCATGGTGCTACTTGTCCTTGATTATGCTGCTGGCCTTGCCACGGCAGCGTGAGGTATAAATTGAATAAACAGGAGGGAGGTTGGTTTGTGCGATGGTCTGGGCAGCATCTACATTTCAATAGACAATAGACCATTTGGTCCTTCGAGCCAGCACTGCCATTCAATGTGATCATGGCTGCTCATCCACAATCAGTACCCCGTTCCTGCCTTCTCCCCATATCCCTTGACTCCGCTAGATTTAAGAGCTCTATCTAACTCTATGAAAGTATCCAGAGAACCAGCCCCCACCGCCCTCTAAGGCAGAGAATTCCACAGATTCACAACTCTCAGGGTGAAAAAGTATTTCTTCATCTCCATTCGAAATGGCTTACCCCTTATTCTGAAACTGTTGCCCCTGGAATTCTGGACTTCCCCAACATCGTGAACATGTTTCCTGCCTCTAGCGTGTCCAAACCCTTAACAATCTTACATGTTGAAATAAGATATCCTCTCATCCTTCTAAATTCCAGAGTATACAAGCTCAGCCGCTGAATTCTATCAACATATGACAGTCCCGCCATCCCGGGAATTAACCTGGTGAACCTATGTTGCACTCCCTCAATAGCAAGAATGTCCTTCCTCAAATTTGGAGACCAAAACTGCACACAATACTCCAGGTGTGCTCACTAGGGCCCTGCACAACTGCAGAAGGACCTCTTTGCTCCTATACTCAACTTCTCTTGTTATGAAGGCCAACATGCCATTCGCTTTCTTCACTGCCTGCTGTGCCAGCATGCTTACTACACTTATTATGTAAAAGAATATGTGTGTTATGATTGTGTTTATAATTTGTTTGGTTGTTTTGTTGCCTGCTGTGCCTGCATGCTTACTTTCAGTAAGTGATGAACACTTGAGGACCCCCAGATCCCGTCGCACTTCCCCTTTTCCCAACTTGACACCATTTAGATAATAATCTGCCTTCATGTTTTTGCCACCAAAGTGGATAACCTCACATTTATCCGCATTAAACTTCATCTGCCATGCATCTGCCCACTCACCCAACCCGTCCAAGTCTCCCATCATCCTCATAGCATCATCCTCACAGTTCACACTGCCATTCAGCTTTGAGTCATCTGCAAATTTGCTAATGTTAATTTCAATCCCTTCATCTAAATCATTAATATATATTGTAAATAGCTGTGGTCGCAACACCGAGCCTTGAGGTACCCCACTAGTCACTGCCTGCCATTCTGAAAGGGACTCGTTAATCCTTACTCTTTGTTTCCTGTAAATTCACTGCAATGTCTTGCTGTCTTGGATGGAGCCGTTCCCAAACAATGCTGTGATGCATCCTGATAAAATACTTTCTATGGAGCATCTGTAGAAGTTGGTGAGTGTTATAAGGGACATCCTGAAACTCCTAAGCCTTCTAGAAGCGTAGAAGCGTTGGTGTGCTTTCTTGGTCGTTGCTTCAATATGGGTGGTCCAGGAGAAGTTGTGGGTGATATTGAATCCTAGGAATGTGAAGTTTTCAACATTCTCTACTTTGGCACCGTCAATGCAGACTGGGGCATGTGAACAGCTTCACTTCCTGAAGTCCATCACTATCTCCTTTGTCTTGCTGACATTGAGAGTAAATTTGTTGTCTCGACACCAGGACACGAGGTTCTCGATCTCCTTCCTGTACTCCGTCTCATCATTATTTGATATACGGCCCACAATGGTGGTGCCGTCTGCGTATTTGAAAATTGAATTAGATTTCTACATGGCTGCACATGTCGCGGGTGTACAAGGAGTGAAGAAGGAGCTGAGAAACCATCCTTACGGAGCACCAGTGGTGAGGATTATCGTATACGATGATTTATTCACTGTCCCAACTGATTGGGGTCTGTTGGTCACAAAGTCGAGGGTCCATTTGCAGAACTGAGTGCTGGCAAACTCACCGCGAGTTTGGTGATGAGCTTGGATGGTATAATGGTATTAAAGGGAGAGCTGTAGTCAGTGAATCGGAGCCTGACATAGGTGGCTCTCTTATCCAAGTGTTCCAGGGATGAGTGTGGGGCCAGGGTGATGGCATCATCCGTGGACCTGCTGTGGTGGTAGGGAAACTGCAGTGGATCAAGGCCGCTGGATAGACTGGATTTAAGGCTTGCCATAACCAGCCTCTCAAAATATTTCATAATGGTGGATGTCAAGGCCACGGGACGGTAGCTGGCCACAAAGGCCCCTTGCAGCCATTGCCTCTGTTCCGGTTGGACCGCAAACCAATGTTCCTCTCCTCACCTGGCCATCCTGCTCTCTCTGAATCTGCCTTTTCTCTTCCTCAATATCTATTCCAACTGGTACCCTCAATCGTTCCTCCCTCCAGGAATCTTACTCATCATTGTTTGCCTCTCTAGTATCTGCTTCCCAAATTATCCAGGAGTAATCTTAAATTCTGGTGTCTTAATTGGTATTATTGGATATGGTTCCCGCTATGTACCTGAGGAAAATTGGGAGAAGTGTAGGATAGATACTACACTCAACATTGCTGATGTTTCCGCTAGTATTCTTTCTTGGCAAAGTTGTCTTTTGCTGGTAACATTTTTGGGGTTTGGCTGGTAACTGACACACTGACACCAGGTGGTCAACCTGAGGAGTACCTTCAGCAACAGACTGGCTCCACCAAGATGCAGGACAGATCCTTCTTCCCGGTGGCTATCAAACTGTACAACTCCTCCCCTTTCTGTCGTGGGATAGACTGACCCCCCCCAACACTACCCTCCCAAATCTTTGCACATTCCCAATCCTTTCCACTCGTCACTTTAATTTCATGTTTCATGTATTTTGTGTTTTATGACTGTTGGCTGATCAATTTCCCTCCTGGGTTAAATGAAGTTCTATCGTAATTTTGCAACAGATCTAGGAGGTATGGGGAACAGACCTCCCCATCACGCTGTCTTCTTGCGTACGGCGTGCACAGCCTAAAGTTGTAGGGCAACTTGTTCTATTTGATCTTATTTGATTGTGCACGTCGGGTTGATTGCATTCGTCGAAACAGGGCGGACCACGTGAAGGTTGCAATCTCCCCCCCGCCCATCACACTGTCAGAAACAGTATCACTCTACAATCTCCTTATAGTCTCCATTGGTGAATTGAGTTCCATTGCCACATAACAATTTCTCAATATCCATTGTTTTGAAAACAGGTTATAAATTGCATTGCAATTATTCTGTCCATTTTGTGAATGGGTACTTTGAGAACGGTGTTACAATTGTGAAGTATCATCCTTTGTTTTATTGAACAAATCATCTTACTGTTTCATTGCTTCAGTAGTTATGGCCTCTTTGTGTTGTGCATTTCTCTACTTCCATTATATACTTAGTGTTTCTTTATATCTTTATGGCTGTCCATCCATTTTCCAATGAAATGTCACATCTGATTGAGCAGTAATGTGTTATTGATGGCTGTTGTTGTTTCCTTTTGTTAGGGCCCCCCTGAAACATTTGCTGAGAAGCATCATACATCTCTGTGATTTTGCTCCCCTCTTGGGTCTGTGTTTTGCTGGCATCCCATTTACTAGCTAGTACCTTCACACCGAAATCTCCCATCTCATGCTTCTCAAATTAGATAATGCGTCTGTGAACACAGTCTTTTTTTCTGGTTTGTATTTCAGGATGTAATCATAACTCTGAAGCCTCAAGAATAAATTTGCTGCCACACTACATGGTTTTCTCTTGGGGTCAGTAATCACTTTTTTTTCTGAAATGGATGGCAGTGTGAATTCAATTACCCTGGGAAATACCACATCCAGTGGGAAGGAGCTGCAGATGCTGGTTTAAACCGGAAAAATATGCAAAATGCTGGAGTGACTCAGCGGGACAGGCAGCAACTCTGGAGAGAAGAAATGGGTGACGTTTCAGGTCGAGACCCTTCTTCCTACTGTCCAAAAATGCTGCCTGTCCCACTGAGTTACTCCAGCATTTTGCATTGATTAGTCTGAAGAAGGGTCTCAACCCGAAACGTCACCCATCATTTTCTCCAGAGATGCTGCCTGGTACTCCAACATTTGTGTGGAAATACCACATCCAATTGGTTTGTGTAGATCGAGATCTGGTTTGAACATATTTCATGGCGCATGATTCTGTCTTTGTTTCTTTCCCAATGTCCCTATTACTTTTCAAGAAACTCATGTGGCTGTCCACTGCTCCTACATAGCTTCCCTTGAGCCTGTTTTTATGTTTTTGTTTCTGCCATCTAACCCTGTTTCCATTTCCAGACTGTTTTGTAGGTTGTGTGGGAATGAACTGCAGATGCTGGTTTACTCCGAAGATAGACACAAAATGCTGGAGTAACTCAACGGGCCAGGCAGCATCTCCGGAGAGAAGGAATGGGTGACGTTTCAGGTCGAGACGCTTCTTCAGACACTAGGTTGACTGTTTGTGTGCTCAGCAGCTTCATCGCTCCATTCGAGGCTTCCTGGGCTGTTGTTGTATCTACAGCCTTCGTAATCGTGAGGCCCTCCTTCTCAATCTCTGCTCTCTACTCATCTGGGTTCATAGAAACATAGAAACATAGAAAGTAGGTGCGAGAGTAGACCACCAGGTCCGTCGAGCCCGCACCGCCATTCGCTCATGGCTGAACACTAAACAGACACACTTACCCACAAACAGTAGACACAAGACACAGAACACAAGACACTACCCTCCCCTTTATACCGCTATCCCCCCTCTCCACCCCAAGAACCTCGTGATCTCCTGGGGGAGGCAAAAAACCGGATAAAAACCCAGGTCCAATTCGGGAAAAAAATCCGGGAAATTCCTCTCCGACCCCAATCCAGGCGATCGACACTTGTCCAGGAGATCACTCAGGTCTTACTATACTAACCATACCTAGGTCCATATCCCTGCCCTCTCCCCGTAGCCCCTTATCCCCTTGGCAGCTAAAAAACCATCTATTTTAGTCTTAAATATATTTAAAGTTTCTGCTTCCACTGCTCTTATATGTTTCAATGAGATCGCCTCTCATTCTTCTAAACTCCAAAGAGTAGAGTTCCAGCCTACTTAACCTTTCCTCATATGTCAATCCCCTCATTGCAGGAATTAATCTTGTAAACCTTCGCTGCACTGCCTCCAGGGCTAGTACATCCTTTCTTAAGTATGGACCCCAGAACTGTACACAGTATTCCAAATGTGGTCTCACTAATACTGTGTACAGCTGCAGCAAGACCTCCGTGTTTTTATACTCAATCCCCCTAGCAATAAAGGCCAAAACTCCATTGGCCTTCCTGATTGCTTGCTGCACCTGCATACTAACTTTCAGTGATTCATGTACTAATACCCCTAGATCCCTTTGCGTTGCATTACAACGCAGCTCCTCCTCATTTAGAAAATAACTTGCCCTATCATTTTTTTTCCCAAAGTGAATGACTTCACATTTATTAGTATTAAATTTCATCTGCCAAGTTGTTGCCCACTCACCTAGCTTATCTATATCCTTTTGCAGACTCTTCCTATCCTCCTCATCCCCTGCTTTTCCTCCCATTTTTGTATCGTCCGCAAATTTTGATATATTACACTTGGTTCCCTCCTCCAAATCATTTATATAAAGTGTGAACAACTGGGGTCCCAGCACCGACCCTTGCGGAACCCCGCTAGTTACCGGTTGCCATCCCGAGTATGAACCATTTATCCCCACTCTCTGCTTCCTATTTGTTAGCCAATCCTCTACCCATGCTAATATATTACCCCCAATCCCATAATTTTTTTATTTTTAGCAATAGTCTCTTATGTGGCACCTTGTCAAAAGCCTTTTGGAAGTCCAAGTATACCACATCCACCGGTTCCCCTTTATCCACCCGGGTTGTTACTTCCTCAAAGAATTCGAGCAGATTCGGTAAACAGGACTTTCCCTTCACAAAACCATGCTGGTTCTGTCCGATGAAGTCATGTTTATCCAAGTGCCCCGTTAGTGTTTCTTTAATAATTGTCTCTAACATTTTACCCACCACCGATGTTAGACTAACCGGTCTATAGTTACCCGCCTTCTGTTTACTTCCTTTTTTAAATATAGGTGTTACATTGGCCATTTTCCAATCCCACTGGGACCGTTCCTGCCTCCAGGGAGTTTTGGAAAATTATCACCAATGCATCCACAATCCCCACCGCTATCTCCCTCAAGACCCTTGGATGTAATCCATCAGACCCAGGGGATTTATCCTCCTTCAGTCTCATTAATTTCCCTAATACCACCTCCTTGGTAATCTTAATAGTATTTAGCTCCTCCATTCCTACCGCCCCCTGTTTATCCAGCGTTGGAATATTTTTTGTGTCTTCTATGGTGAAGACTGATACAAAATACTCGTTTAATGCCTTTGCCATTTCCATGTTCCCCACCAACAACTCTCCAGTCTCACCCTCCAATGGACCAACGTTCACCTTAGCCACCCTTTTTCTTTTTATATAGCTATAAAAACTCTTACTATTAGTTTTTATGTTGTTCGCTAAATTCCTTTCATAGTCTATTTTCCCCGTCTTAATTAATCTCTTAGTTATTTTTTGCTGACCTTTGCTGACCTTTGCTACCCTCCCACTATCTCTGGCTACCTTATATGCCCTTGCCTTCAGCCGAATACTATCCTTTATAGTTTTACTGAGCCATGGCTGACTGTTCTTACCCTTACCCCTTTTTTTCTTCATAGGAATAAATTTTTCTTGAAGGTTATACAGTATACCCTTAAACGTACACCACTGCTCATGTACCGTCTTATTCTTGAGTCTGCTATCCCAGTCAACTTTGATCAGCTCAGTCCTCATACCTTCATAATCCCCCTTATTTAGACTAAGCACCCTAGCCTGAGTTTCAACCTGCTCCCCTTCTATTTGAATATGAAGGGGTTCATTATAAAAACAGTTTTTATCCACGAGTAGTTGCTCTACTCAACAACCAAAAATCTGTAGCCTCCCTTTGATCTGGTATTTTGTTGGTCCACATGCTTGATTAATGGTGTTTTATCATTAATGTTGTATTATTATTAATGTTTAGTGTTTTTTGAGTAATTCGTAACTGTCACTGTATGTCATGGTGTTACTTGTGGGTGGAGCACCAAGGCAAATTCCTTGTATGTGAATACTTGGCCAATTAATTTACTTACTTGAACTCCCAATGAGATGGCCATTCACTTCCTTGACTTTGCATTTACTGTCTTTGATTTTACTCTGTTCTTGCCTTGGGCTTCATCACTATGGATTCCACTTCAGCTTGAGTGTGTGTTGATTTTTTTTCACAGATATTTCCATGGCACGTTCTCCAATTCACTTATTTCCCAGATGTACATGCGATCCAATATAATTTCCTTCCATCCACAAAAGAATGCAACAACACTCACTCCATCGCTAATGCCTTTCAGAAAATTGATCTGAACTTAATACCTCTGCTTGAATTTTTGGAGCATCTCCCAATTTTTCATGGGCTAGAACTGTGCAGCCACTGCCCTGTTCACCCATCACAAAGTTGCAACCATCATAGATTAGTTTTGATTCTGTTCAGAATCATATTGAATTAAATTAAAATTCTGTCCCTTTCTGCAGGCAATTTAAATCCCTTGACCCTTTCTCCACACAATATTTTGACGATGATTTAAAACTGGTCCCTATTATTAATTTATCAGTGTACACAACACAGTTCTCTCTTTCTCTCCCTCGTGCTCTCCCATTCTCTCAATTAATCTCTCTTCCATTGTTTAACTCATTGATTTTATATCACTCAAGATACCTACCTCTGCCTTGCTGTCTCCTCACATTCTCTCCGTCTAGTTTGCCTATTTGTTTGGCAAATTATTTTCTCTTCTGTGTCTATCTTCGGTGTAAACCAGCATCTGCAGTTCCTTCCGACACAACCGACACAATTCACTCACACGTCTCTCTTTTTCACTCTTTCCTTCACAGTTCACTCTAAATCTCTCTTTCTCTGTCACATGCAGCCAATCATAATTTGTCTCCATCTTAACCCCAGGAGGAAGATGGGTCTATCCGAAACGTGGCCAATTCCTTCTCTCCATAGATGCCCCCTCACCCGCTGAGTTATTTTGTGTCTACCTTTAATCTACCAGGACCTGCTGTAGATGACTTTACCCTGATCAGTATGCACACCACCTGATCCATTAGTGAATGGTGATAAGTAGGAGAATATTAAGTAGAACATTGATTTGCTCAGTTGTTTTGCTTTCTGTGCAAGAGGAAGAATAACCAGCAGAGAATAGAATGGTTGGTGCAAGCAGTAATTATGGGAATAGAATGGGTTAAAACTGACAGAAAATTACCAGAGACTGTCATTCTGAATTTCGTCTGTAATTAAGCTCAGCATCTGAAATTTAAAAAAAAAAAGTTGAACTGAAAGAGTCAGCAGCGACTGGTAAATGTTTCGGCCTAAAGAACCGGTTGATCTGTTTGAAGAGGGGATTAAAATAGGGGATATCACATAAGCATTTAATAATAAAATACTAGATTATCCAGCTGTGTCTGCAACAACCCAACTGACAGTGTGTGGACAAGCAAAATAGTCTGGTGGAGCAGCGATAGAGCCATGTTGCCTTATAGTGCCGGAGATTCAGGTTCGATCCTGACTATGGGTACTGTCTGTATGGAGTACATATGTTCTCCTTGCAACTGTGTGGATTTTTTCCAGGTGCTCCGGTTTCCTCCCACATTCCAAAGACGTACAGATTTGTCGGTTAATTAGCTTCTGTAAATTGTAAATTATCCCCAGTATGTAGGATAGTGCTAGTGTACAGGATGATCGTTGGTCGGTTTGGACTCGGTGGGCCGAAGGGCCTGTTTCCATGCTGAATCTCTAAAGTCTAAAATAAAAATTTGACCTCGCTCTCCCTGATCTACTGCTGCACCAAATAGTTTAGCAAAAATCTATCATTGAAGTTGACATTTCATCATATGTAACATCAAGGATAAACAAAGTCAATTGTAATCATTGGGGCTACGCTGCACTCTTTGCAAACATACTTTGGGCAAAGAGGGATGATTATGGTTGTTGGACAATGCATTGGGGCTGGATGGTTTGGAGTTTGTAAAATGTGTGCAGGATAGTTTTTTTCAGCAATACATAGAGGTACCTACTAGAAGAGGGGCAGTGTTGGACCTCCTGTTAGGAAATGAGATGGGACAGGTGGTGGAGGTATGCGTTGGGGAGCACTTCGGGTCCAGTGATCACAATACCATTAGTTTCAATATAATTATGGAGAGGGTCAGAACTGGACCTAAGGTTGAGATTTTTGATTGGAGAAAGGCTAACTTTGATGAGATGCAAAATGATTTAAAAGGAGTGAACTGGGACATTTTGTTTTATGGGAAGGATGTAGAAGAGAAATGGAGGACATTTAAAGGGGACATTTTTAGAGTACAGAATCTTTATGTTCCTGTTCGGTTGAAAGGAAGCAGTAAAAATTGGAAAGAGCCCTGGTTTTCAAGGGAAATTGGACATCTTGTTCGGAAAAAGAGGAAGATCTACAATAATTATAGGCAGCATGAAGTAAATGAGGTGCTTGAGGAGTATAAGGAATGTAAAAAGAATCTTAAGAAAGAAATTAGAAAAGCTAAAAGAAGACATGAGGTTGCTTTGGCAAGTAAGGTGAAAGTAAATCCAAAGGGTTTCTACAGCTATATTAATAGCAAAAGGATAACGAGGGATAAAATTGGTCCATTGGAGAGACAGAGTGGACAGCTATCTGCAGAGCCAAAAGAGATGGGGGAGATATTGAACAATTTCTTTTCTTCAGTATTCACCAAGGAGAAGGATATTGAATTATGTGAGGTAAGGGAAACTAGTAGAGTAGCTATGGATACTATGAGTTTCAAAGTAAAAGAAGTACTGACACTTTTGAAAAAATATAAAAGTGGATAAGTCTCCAGGTCCTGACAGGATATTCCCTAGGACATTGAGGGAAGTTAGTGTAGAAATAGCCGGGGCTATGACAGAAATATTTTAAATGTCATTAGAAACGGGAATAGTCCCCGAGGATAGGCGTACTGCGCATGTTGTTCCATTGTTTAAAAAGGGTTCTAAGAGTAAACCTAGCAATTATAGGCCTGTTAGTTTGACTTCAGTGGTGGGCAAATTAATGGAAAAGATACTTAGAGATAATATATATAAGCATCTGGATAAACAGGGTCTGATTAGGAACAGTCAGCATGGATTTGTGCCTGGAAGGTCATGTTTGACTAATCTTTTTGAATATTTTGGGAAATTGACGAGGGTAAAGCAGTGGATGTTGTCTATATGGACTTTAGTAAGGCCTTTGACAAGGTTCCTCATGGAAGGTTGGTTAAGAAGGTTCAACTGTTGGGTATAAATGCAGGAGTAGCAAGATGGATTCAACAGTGGCTGAATGGGAGAAGCCAGAGGGTAATGGTGGATGGTTGTTTGTCGGGTTGGAGGCAGGTGACTAGTGGGGTGCCTCAGGGATCGGTGTTGGGTCCTTTGTTGTTGGTCATGTACATCAATGATCTGGATGAAGGTGTGGTAAATTGGATTAGTAAGTATGCAGATGATACCAAGATAGGGGGTGTTATGGATAATGAAGAGGATTTCCAAAGTCTACAGAGTGATTTAGGCCATTTGGAAGAATGGGCTGAAAGATGGCAGATGGAATTTAATGCTGATAAATATGAGGTGCTACACCTTGGCAGGACAAATCAAAATAGGACGTACATGGTAAATGGTAGGGAATTGAAGAATGCAGTTGAACAGAGGGATCTGGGAATAACCGTGCATAGTCCTTGAAGGTGGAATCTCATATAGATAGGGTGGTAAAGAAAGCTTTTGGTATGCTAGCCTTTATAAATCAGAGCATTGAGTATAGAAGCTGGGATGTAATGTTAAAATTGTACAAGGCATTGGTCAGACCAAATCTGGAGTATGGTGTACAATTTTGGTCGCCCAATTATAGGAAGGATGTCTACAAAATAGAGAGAGTACAGAGGAGATTTACTAGAATGTTGCCTGGGTTTCAACAACTAAGTTACAGAGAAAGTTTGAATAAGTTAGGTCTTTATTCTCTGGAGCTCAGAAGGTTAAGGGGGGATTTGATAGAGGTCTTTAAAATGATGAGAGGGATAGACAGAGTTGATGTGGATCAGCTTTTCCCTTTGAGAATAGGGAAGATTCAAACAAGAGGACATGACTTCAGAATTAAGGGACAGAAGTTTAGGGGTAACATGAGGGGGAACTTCTTTACTCAGAGAGTGGTAGCGGTGTGGAATGAGCTTACAGTGGAAGTGGTGCAGGCAGGTTCATTGGTATCATTTAAAAATAAATTGGATAGGCATATGGATGAGAAGGGAATGGAGGGTTATGGTATGAGTGCAGGCAGGTGGGACTAAGAGAAAAAAGTTGTTCGGCACTGACTTGTAGGGCCGAGATGGCCTGTTTCCGTGCTGTAAATTGTTATATGGTTATATGGTTATTTGGGTGATATCAATATCCTGATTGCAAATGCTTTTCAAAAAGGTATTGTGGAAATTGCAGTAAGGTTAAGATAGCTGTACAACCTTCAGGCATTCCTTGACACACACCAATGTTCCTGAAAGCTATTCCTTAACGCACACCACAACGTCCTTGAGTCATCCTTACTGAAAATTAAATAAAGGATTTGTTTTGTAAAGCATGTCGTTTACTTGTATTAGTGCTATCGCATTTATATTAGAGTTTTGAGAACGTATTGGTATTGATGATAAGAAATCAGAAATTGTGCACAATTTCAAGGGTCAAAATCTGTACAAAAATTGACCGTTGCGACTGTAATTTGAGAGTCGAGCAGCAACTGGGACTGTGCTGCTCTCATGGTGCACAAGTGAATAACGTGTCTCTGGGAAACGAAGACAAGTTGATCGGCGACAACAGTGTCATTTGTCATGTGGAGAAAATATGCTTGAGCTTGTGAGGAGTGAGAGGAAATGTGAAATGTGTTGAACATTCCCCGGAGCGAGGAGGTCCACTGTATTACTGCACCTAGGGGGGCTGGCCGAAGCTCTCACCTCTTCTTCAAGCAAGTAGATCAGGTTACCTGATCACAATTGCCTTGCTGTTCATGGGTGTTGTTACAGTTAAGTACTGTAGCATTTCCTACATTTCAGTATTGAGTGCCCTATCAAAATGCACTATTCATGGTGTAGCTACGTAAGACCCCGAAAAGTAGTATTTTATTTTAATTTATTTTATTTTATTCTTGATTTCGAACAGAATAAAAGAATAAAAAGCAATTGTGAAACAGCATACAAAAAACAAAAAAAACAAAACTAGAATATTTATGAAGTGTCACAAACAATATTTATAAATAAATGAAATCGTATGTGTCCGAAAAGGAGCAGGAAGAAGCCAAAGCTTATTAATTCCCACCACTTATTCAACTGCTTATAATTATCTTATACAAATTTAGCAGCTATAAACACCTATTTCCATATGTACACCAAATTATTTATAGCTATAAAAATAAAATTCTTCTTACGTCTTTCAGAGTGGTGCAATTTTGGAGTCTTCTTCTTCAGACCATATTTTAGTGTAAGATTAATTCAAATTCAAGATGTAGGTATTTATGTGTATCTATATTTTTAAGGAATGTTGAGCAAAGGAGCATTTGGAGTTGGGTCACAAATCACCCATGGTGGAATGGACTAAAAAGAGTATCTAGAGAGGCTCAATAGACTTAAATGTTTATTTTCCTGTCCTAAATTGTTGAGACAATACCTGAGATAGATGGTTCAAGTTAGACAGTAAGCTTTTGGCAGGCAAAACAGTGCCAAATGGAACAAGGAAAGGATCAGGACTTTGTGCAAATGGTGCAGACTTTAAAGGACAGACTTAACTTGTATGTCTATTTATTTGAAGATGTTTTGTCAACTGTTCATGTTCTAAGTAAAATTAAAAAATACATAGTATAAACTGGCATTATGGAATGTTTTTTACATTTTCAGGACATCTCAAAGTGCTTTAGAAACATAAATTCAGATTGAAGTGTAGTCATTGTTCAAATATAGAAAACACGACTGGACTGCCAATTTTCATCCACCAAGGTGCCAGAGATAATGTGATAAAGCACAGACGTTAGGCTTTTGGTAACATTAGCTGAGGGATAAGTAATAAGCCAGGCGCGATCACTAAAACATTTTTGAACCGGATTTTTTATATTCACTAAGAATGCTCTCACATCTTGCTTATCGAGGTCTGTTTGTTAAGCGTGAATTAAGTTTCAGACCTGTGGCTCACATTATGTTTATAATTAGACTCAATTAGACTATAATTATGAGGTTTGCAATCTTCTTCCTGTGAACCGTCTCTTCATTTTTTGATATCTGGCCCACTACGATGGTTTGTGGAGGAAGGAACTGCAGATGCTGGTTTAAGCCGAAGATAGATACAAAAATCTGGAGTAACTCAGCGGGACAGGCAGCATCTCTGGAGAGAAGTTTCTCTGGGTGACGTTTCGAGTCAAGACCCTTCTTCAGACTGGCTAGGGATAAGGGAAACGAGAGATATTGATGGTGATGTGGAGAGATAAAGAATAATGAATGAAATAAATGCAAAAGAATAATGATGAAAGTAAGGCCATTGTTAGCAGTTTGTAGGGTGAAAATGAGAAGCTAGTGCGATTTGGGAGGGGGAGGGATAGAGAGAGAGGGAATGCCAGGGCTACCTGAATCAGAATCAGAATCAGATTTTTTTCACCAAGTATGTTTTGTAACATAAGAGAAATTTCACTGGCCAGGTCAGTCATACAATTAAAAGCAACAGACTCAAAAACACATTTTAACATGAACATCCACCACTCCTACACATTCCTCACTGTGAGGGAAGATGAAATAAAGTTCAAGCGAGAAGAATCAATATTCATACCACTGGGCTGTAAGCTGCCAAGCGAAATATGAGACGCTGTTCCTCCAATTTGTGTTTAGCCTCACTCTGACAATGGAGGAGACAGAGGACAGAAAGGTCTGTGTAGGAATGGGAAGGAGAATAAAAGTGCCCAGCAACCGGGAGATCAGGTTGGTTCAGGCGGCGCTCACCACGATGGGTCCACCTTCAAGAGGGATCTTCTGACACTGGCTCCAGCGACTGAGATGACCATTCCATTGGGAGCTACGGCACGTCAAGCCTTCTCACTGCTTGGGTTATTTATCAATAGATCTTCCCTGAAAACAGAAGGAAATCCAAAGAAAGTTGTGCAGAATGATAAAATTCCACACATTGAATTGACGTGTGTCAGGGCGAAGGAGCAGAACATGATAGAAATACATCACATTATGAGGCACTAATGTAATTATGCAGGGCACCAGTGTTATGGACTATCGTAGAGGATGACGTCGTCTATCCTCACTGATTGTGGTCTGTAGGTCAGGAAGCCGAGGACCCAGTTGCCCGAGGAAGTGCTGATTCCAAGTTCCATGGGTTTGGAGATGAGCCTGGGTTGGGATAATGGTATAGAAAGCAGAGTTGTAGCCTATGAGTAGGAGGCTGATCATTTATCCCCTGCTTCTCTTTTGCCCAGAGGCAAGGCAATTAATCAACCAGCAACATTTATTTTCCCAGTTTGTACTTGAGAAAGGAAATCATAGCTCAGAAGTCCCAGAAGTAGTTTTTGCCGGCTTGCTGCTGTGTAACATATATTTTTCTTGTAAATTTGTTCTGCAGGTTGATGATTACTTTCTGCAACATATTATTTTCCATAATAGTAGATGTAGAACTTTAGGTGTTCATGTATAACTGATAATGACTCTCCTTCTATGTTCTAATTCTGCAATGAGTGTTTACTAGAATGTAGCCTGGGTTTCAGCAACTAAGTTACAGAGAAAGGTTGAACAAGTTAGGGCTTTATTCTTTGGAGCGCAGAAGGTTAAGGGGGGACTTGATAGAGGTTTTTAAAATGATGAGAGGGATAGACAGAGTTGACGTGGAAAAGCTTTTCCCATTGAGAGTAGGGAAGATTCAAACAAGGGGACATGACTTGAGAATTAAGGGACTGAAGTTTAGGGGTAACATGAGGGGGAACTTCTTTACTCAGAGAGTGGTGGCTGTGTGGAATGAGCTTCCAGTGAAGGTGGTGGAGGCAGGTTTGTTTTTATCATTTAAAAATAAATTGGATAGTTATATGGATGGGAAGGGAATGGAGGGTTATGGTCTGAGCGCAGGTATATGGGACATGGGGAGATTATGTGTTCGGCACGGACTAGAAGGGTCGAGATGGCCTGTTGCATGCTGTAATTGTAATATGGTTATATGGTTATATGGTTTTCATGCAGATAGCATTGGCTTTCCATTCTGTCCATAGATGCTTCTAAGCATTTAGATTAGCTAGTCTGATGCCTGTTTTTCTTTGTTAAAGTACACCAGGCTCAGTTAAGTGCAGGAAGCGAGTTGGTAAGATCATCTCTGACCCCTCTCACCCTGGCCACAAACTCTCTGAATCACTTCCCTCTGGAAGGCGACTCCGGACTGTCAAAACTGCCACAGCCAGACATAAAAACAGCTTTTTTTTCCACGAGTAGTAGCTCTACTCAATAACCAAAAGTGTGTAGCCTCCTTTTGCTCTGGTATTCACATGTTTGATCAATGGTGTTTTATTATTAATGTTTAGTGTTTTATGTGTCATTTGTAACTGTCACTGTATGTCATGTTGTCACTTGTGGGCAGAGCACCAAGGCAAATTCCTTGTACGTGAATATTTGGCCAATAAACTTATTCATTCAATACATGCTTAACCTTGTTAAAAAAAGGTATTGTGACTGCTGATATTCAGCATCATCTTTCAATAAAACAATTTTGCCCAATGTTCTGACATGTGTAGAATGAAAAAAAAAATAAAGAAAGAATTGGATTAGTTCCAGAAATTTTCTCTGGCTTTTCTGACTTTTGGTCTTCATCTTGCGAAAGCTGGGACACTTTGGGGGCTGGATTTAACAATATCTTGTTTATATACCATTCCAAAGTAAGGGGATTATATCTCTTCATGATACATTTGTCATCATTTGTCTTGACACCAGACTTTCTGGTTATTTCCTCCGTCTGCATGTCTTCATCTCCTTTGTCTGCATGTGATCTATATTCCTCCATTCCCTGCATATGCATTTGCCTACCTTAAAGCTGCTTCAATGCCACTATCGTGTCTGCGTCCACTAACATTCCTGGTGGCATATTCAACACACCTATTACTGTAAAAAAAAACATGCCACACGCACCTCCTTTAAACCTTTCCCTCTGACCTTAAGTCTTTGATATTACTGAGTGCCTCTCATAATGTGATGTATTTCTATCATGTTCTGCTCCTTCACCCTGACACACGTCAATTCAATGTGTGGAATTTTATCATTCTGCACAACTTTCCTTGGGTTTTCAGGGAAGATCTATTGATAAATAACCCAAGCGGTGAGAAGGCTTGACGTGCCGTAGCTCCCAATGGAATGGTCATCTCAGTCGCTGGAGCCAGTGTCAGAAGATCCCTCTTGAAGGTGGACCCATGGAGAGCTTCTGAATCTGCTGGTGTACCCGTGTTCACAAAACCTTTTCCCAACCAAGCTCATCTCCAAACTCATGGAAATCATCCTCTATGATAATGCCTGTAGTCGAATAATGACAAGGTGGAGGACAGAAAGGAGATTGAGGACCGTGTAACCTGGTGCAAAGACACACTATGGACATTCTCCGAGTTCAAATCAGGGGAAAACTCGGGAGAACTCTTGATTTACAGTGGGACAGGCCCTTACGTTCACTGCCTCAGTGAAGTTGTCTATCCTTACACTACAATAATTGGACATGTGAATGGTTCTGTTTATGCATAGTATGATTTTGCTGAATTGTATGCAGTGCAAAGTATTTCTTTGTGTCTAGGTACACGTGACAATAGAGTACAATTGAACCATTGAACTGTTGATCATTTCCATTCTAGACCATATACTTGATATGTCTCCACCAGAAAATGATTCACTGTCTCTCACCTGAGCTGGCTAATGGCTTCAAATTCAACATCAGAGACATGTATTTAATATCAGGTGATTCTTCAGTGCATACTGTAGGATTGTTTCACTGTTTAGCAGAGTATTGAAACCAAGACCATCCCTGTCTCTGGCAATATTCACTGCATGCACAGAAGGCTTGTGTCGGTCTTACCTGCCTATTTCCCCTCACAGACGGTGCTTGTGCTGCTGATTTCATCAAGCAGTCTGTTTTTTTGTTCAACATCTGGCTTCTCAGATAGAGGTTAAGAATCCACACACTATTTTGGGCAGACAAGTTCTCCTGGTATTCCGACAATATTTCACCATACATTCCCTGGTCCCTGGTCATTGTCACGTTGCTCTTTGTGCAGCCTTGGGCCTGTCCCACTTACGCGACTTTTTAGGCGACCACAGGAGACTATGAGGTCGCCACATGTTCACCGGAGGTTGCCGGGGTGTCACATGCATGGTGATGAGCAGTTCCTGCATTCTCGTAACCAGGCTTCATTCTGGTCACTGCTAATTTTTCAACATGTTGAAATAACATGTTGAAAAATTAGCGGAGACCAGAATTTTGATGCCATGGAGAGTAGCAAGAATTCTCGTGACATAGGTGCAGTGATAGTAGGTCGCCAGGAGGTCGTAGGTTGTCATAGGTTGTCGTTGGTTGCTGACCAGTGAATATCATTGGCTCATTGGGGAAAAAAATGTAAATAGTAGTTTTCAGAACCAAGGATACCGACCGGTAATGTAAAGCCCCTGTCCCACTTAGGAGACCTAAACTACAAGAGGAGAACAATGGGGGAAAGGGATCGGGACCCATTGGGAGGAGTGGGTGAGTGGATGAGTATTTGTCTTTGCGACGTCTAGTTTAATGTTTCCGCTTTAATTATGTTCAAGTTTAAACCGTAAATATTGAAGTACTTACCTGCTTTGTCCCAACATAAGGCAGCAGGGTGCTCTCCATCCCTGTGTAACAACTAGGGGTATAAAGGGCCTATCCCACTTAGGAGACCTAAACAGCAACCTCTGGTAACCTTGCCCACCACACAAATAAAAAATCAAGGTTGAGGTGACCTGCAACCTCCTACCACCTCCCACACACATGTTGAAAACCTTCCTCGACTATGAAGAAAACCGGTTTCGACTAGACCTGCAACAAAAAAAATTATCGATTTTTAAAACAATCTATTTTTAGTCGAGGCCATTTTAATCACGATGAAAAAATAGCAGCAACTGAGATGAAGCCTCGACCACGCGGAAACCACTTTCAACCATTAGGGAGAGTGACCAAAACCTCTGGTGACCTCATGGAAACCTTGGGTGGTGGGCAAGGTCACCAGTGGTTGCTGTTTAGGTCTCCTAAGTGGGACATGGGCTTTAATGTCCGCTGAGCTTCACAGCCTTTACTGTGCACAAATTGGTTCCTCTGTTTCTTAGGTAGACACAAAATGCTGGCATAACTCAGCGGGACAGGCAGCAACTCTGGAGAGAAGGAATGGGTGACATTTCGTGTCAAGACCCTTCTTCAGACTGATGTCAGGGGAGGAGGTGGGACAAAGATAAAATGTAGTCAAAGACAGTAAGACTGGTGGGACAACTGGTAAGGTGGGGGGGGCGGGGGGGGGGGGGGGGGAAAGGATGGAGAGCGAAGGCTGTCTGAAGGTGTTGTCTGAACTGGGAGATCCTGGAACCGGAGCAGGAATCCACAAGGTAAAAAATGGAGGCGCAGGCAAGTATTGAGAAAATAAACGTGCTGTGGTAGCGGGTCTGTCTGGGTTAAGACGTGGTCGTCGATTTGGAGGGAAGGAGTAATCACAGAGGGGAAGCAGTGAGAGAGTTGTCTGAACAGGGAGGTCTGGAACTGGAGCTGGAATCCACGAGGTAAAAGATGGAGGCGCAGGCAATTCATTTCATCCATCTGGCCACCAGATGGATTTAGGCTGGATGTGGTTGGATTTAGGCTGAATGAAATCTGTCCCACCTGGTGTCGAGGCCAATGGAAATCTTCTTCCAGGACACTCCAAGGAAGCACATTGGGTAAGAACATATGAAACTAGGAATAGAAGGAGGAATAGGTTGCATGCTAACCAGCCGTTGGAAAGACAATACATGATTACAATCGAGCCATGCACGGTGTACAGATATATGATTTAAGGAATAACGTTTAGTGTGAGGTAAAGCCAGTAAAGTCCAATCAAAGATAATCTGATAGTAGTTCAGGACCGCTCTCTGGTTCAGTTTCCTGATAACAGCTGAGAAGAAACTGTCCCTGAATCAGGAGGTGTGCGTTTTCACACTTCTATACCCTTGACCGATGGGAGAGGGGAGATGAGGGAATAGCCAGGGTGTGACTTATCCTTGATTATGCTGCTGGCCTTGCTGAGGCAGCGTGAGGTGTACATGGAATCAATGGAAGGGAGATTGGTTTGTGTGATGGTGTGAAAACTGTTACCTCCAAGTGCGAGAGCAGATTCTTCACAACAACAACTATAAGACACTTAAACTGAACTACTATGGACATTGCAACACTAAGGTTGCACTATATATTTTGGCTTGCCCTATCATGACTGGGTTTACTGAAAATAACTATTGTATATCTTTGCGTTATGCTGTTATGTTTAATGTGTGTGTAAGATGTTCATTGGTCCTGGCGTACATGACAATAAACACTCTTGACTCTCTTTCACCCTCACATACTCTTTCCTACTCTCTCGTTCTCATAGTTTTACATTCATTCTCATACACATTCTCTTCACATATATAGGTTCAGTCTCAAATTTGTTCTCAGGTTCTCCCATTCTCTGGGTTTCTCCCACACGCTTGCGTTCTCCCATCCAGCTTTTCAATTCAACTTTAATGTCATCGCACAAATACAAGTATCAGTACAACGAAATGCAGTTTTGCATCAGACCGTAGTAGTTGTACATAAAGAGAAAAGACAAGAAAAAAATAGAAAGAGAGAAGATACAGAATAATCAGGAAATACAGAATGATTAAACAAAAGGGGGACGGAGGGACCAGAGAAGTCTATCGTCGGGACTCCGAGTTCAGCAGTGTGATTGTGTTGTTATAGAAGCTTTTCCTCATCCTGCTGGTACGTGACCTGAGGCTCCTGTACCGCCTCCCTGATGGGAGGAGGGCAAACAGTCCATGGTTGGGGTGTGAGGGGTCTTTGATGATCTTCCCAGCCCGTCTCAGACACCGTTTTCGGTGGAGGGCATCCATGGCAGGGAGCGGGGCACCGATGATGTGCTGCGCGGTTTTCACCACCCGTTGTAGTGCTTTCCTGTCCGCAGCAGTGCAGCTGCTGTACCATACCGTGAAGCAGGTGGTCAGGATACTCTCTATGGTACAGCGGTAAAAGTTGGTCAGGATCTGGGGGGACAGGTGGGCTTTCTTGAGCCTCCTAAGGAAGTAAAGGCGCTGCTGTGCCTTTTTGATCAGCTTGGAGGTGTTGAGGGACCTTGCATATGCTGGTTAAAAATTGTCCGCAATTTATGCCAAATCACCCATTTTGGATCTTGTAATTCGGAGAGGCTCACGGAGTGAAATCCCCCTTTGCAGGTCAGTCTTGTGAATCAAGAGACCCACATTAATCCTAATACCCTGCTTCAATGTTGGTCACTAAAACCTCTGGCTTAATAAGAAAGCCATTACGTTCTGCTAAATTACTCAAGATTTCAAGTGCACATCCCTGAATTCAACCAAACCCTGTCAGGAAATTACAAGTTAATTTCTTGGTTGATTCCACCATGTCCATCGTGCTTTGACCAGTCAAGCTTGATGTCAATGAATGTGAATTTGAAGGGAGCGCAATTTCCAACTCAAAATGTACTGATTCCATCGGAGATTCAAGTTTCAATTCTTACCCAATTCTTTCATTCAAAAACAACTTTGGTTTCTCTGGGGGTAGAGCCAAAACTCTGAGCACCTGGATTCCCATTGTTTGATGAAGATTCTAAGAAAAATTTTATTTTTAAAACAAAAGAGTAATTGATGATAATAATAATAATAATAATAATAATAAATTTTATTTATTGGGCGCCTTTCAGACATCTCAAGGACACCTTACATAGATTAACAGGAATATAAATATATAATCAGAATAAAATAAAAATAAATAATAAGGACATCACAGAAACACAAATTAAAAACAGAATTCAGTGCAAAAACAAAAAATCAAAAACACAATGTGAAGAGAGAGCAGTGGCAGCTAAAGCGCGTCAGCGTCCACTCTCCCTTCACGGCAGCCATCTTGGACAAAGACTAACATGATGGTGTGTTGGTACCCAGGGGCTCGACATTGTAAATTGCTTGTTTCTAAGCTTCGGTAAAAACACTGAATCAAGCACTTGAAACAACTAATCTTTATTTTAACAAAAGCATAATTACAGTTCAACTACTGTACTTATCCCACTGCGGGTTTGATCCTCGTATCTGCCTGGTCAAGCCCTCTGGGCCTTGCTCAGAAACTCCAGAAGTTTACGCAGTCCAAAGCGCTCTCCCAGAAGATCGATGCTGGATCTCATGGGAGGTGACTTTTATATGTCCCGGGATCTCGAGGGGCCGAAACATGGGGGTGGTCTCTTAATAATTCAATTACAGATATCGATTAATCCCACAGATAACAGACATTTCCCTAACCCAATAATACAGCAGCTCAATACATTGTCTTCACACCGGACTTCGCAAGGAAGCCAACTTAGAAACATTTACCCTGATCTGCAAGAAACCCAGACAAGGCTCAAAACCTTATCCAATCAACACTCAGCAAAGTTACTCTGCAACATTATTTACAATTATTTACATGGTGTATGTCTGGTTTGCAGCCATCCAATCCATTCTATGCATTTTGCACCTAATTGACAGGGTCTGCAGATGTTCTTATTCTTTTCTTGCAAATTGTATCTAGGCTCTAGACACACTGGCACCACTCCACAGCTTGTTCCAGCTCTGCAGAGAGCAATTCCAAATTGACCAAATCTCCCAGCAGCCCTGAAGCTTTCACCCCATTTTGAAATCCTAGCCTCTCCAATTTAGCCAGGATTAACAGCATCACATAGGGATTGCACACAAACATGGGATACAGAACCAGCCTGCGCTGACAGAGGATTAAAGATTATCTGCCACTGTCTTTGCAAAACTCCTGCGCCTATTGTCTATTGTCTATATAAGGGCGGCATGGTGGTGCAGCGGTAGAGCTGCTGCTTTATGCCCCTGTCCCACTTAGGAAACCTGAACGGAAATCTCTGGAGACTTTGCGCCCCACCCAAGGTTTCCGTGCAGTTCCCACGAGGTTCCACTACCTGCAACCTCCAGCAACCACCTGCAACCTCCGGGAACCGCACGGAAACCTTGGGTGGGGCGCCAAGTCTCCAGAGGTTTCCGTTCAGGTTTCCTAAGTGGGACAGTACAGCGCTTACAGCACCAGAGACCCGTGTTCGATCCCGACTACAGGTGCTGTCTGTACGGAGTTTGTACATTCTCCCCGTGACCTGCGTGGGTTTTCTCCGAGATCTTCGGTTTCCTCCCACACTCCAAAGACGTACGGGTTTTTAGGTTAATTGGCTTGGTATAGGTGTAAATTGTCCGTAGTGTGTGTAGGATAGTATTACTGTGCGGGGATCGCTGGTCAGTACGGATTCGGTGGACCGAAGGGCCTGTTTCCGCGCTGTATCTCTAAACTCTATAAACTCTAAACTTAAAAAGAGAATAGGGTGAGTCCAGTGAATAATGGGCTCACAATATTAGACACTAGAATTTACTGACCCAGTAATAGAGCTGAATCTATGCTGTCTTGAAATTAGTAAATAGCGTGAAATATTGCAGGATTGGCGGTACCTGAGCTGATCCATTTGCAGAGTTTGAATCATGGTTCCTGCGGATTAGAGAGGATGACTAGTCCAGTCTGGCCACTGTTTGAGACTGGTCTGGTCAGCACTAGCCTGGATTAGAGGCCTGCACCATCCGGGGATTGGAAATTTGGACCAGCTAAATCAGCAAACAGCTCCAAGGCTTGAGCCCATTTTCTACACTTGAACCTTCAGTGTAACGCTGTGGTCAGCAATGCAGTTCAGCATGACATTTGAGACTGTGAACTTCTCACGTAAATGTTAAAGATCTCTTGACCATCACTTCAAAGGTTATTCAGCAGAGAAGCATTGAGTTGGCACTGACCATAAACCACCCATAAACACCAATTGTACCTTCATCCTGTTTTTTAATTCTATCCACATTCGCATCAATTATCCCCGGAATGTACCACTCAAGTACACACTAGGACAAATTACAGTGGCCAATTCTACCGACCCACCTGCATATCCTGGGGGTGAAGGAGGTGAGTGGAGGTTTCCCAAGTGAACTGTGCACAGTCACATGCAAACTCCATGCAAACTAGCACCGGAGGTAGGGGATGAATGTGCGTCTCTGTCGCTTTGGGCTAGTGGCTCTACTAATTGTGGCTCTCAGAAAGGGAGATGTCACCAGTGTCTACGGTGAATATTTGTTCCTTATCAGTATCTCGAGACATTACCTGGTCAGTTTCGCATTGCTGTAGCGAAAGGCCCTCGTGTCTTATCCCTAAACGTGGCAAAGTCTCCATACGTCACCCTAATTTGAAATGGTGTTGGATTTTCTTTCAGTTTTGTGCCTGTCATTCAAAGTCAGGCAGCTAATTATTTTAATGATTAGTTGCAAAGGTTTTAGTTGATTAGATTCAAAACTGATTTCTAGCCCTGAGCCTGCCAGTAATGATTATACATATTCATAATTAATTAACTTTTGCTCGTAATTATAAGTTGGTTTATGGGATTTGACAATGGAGTTTATTTGTAAATGAAAAACAAGACAGAGATGATTAATGTAAAAAACATGATGTTGTATTGAGCTGACAGGAAAACCATTTCTAATCTGAGCTATGGTTGTTTTTGCAACATATTTTTTCTTTGTCAAGAGACCTAACAACAGGTTCTGTGAGTGAAGCCTTTTACAATGCCCTTTATAATCTGAGCTCAGAGTTTTCGCCTTACAACCTTGGAGATAATGTACCGTAAATCTAACAATTACTCTGCTGCATCTTATATGTCAGATAATCATAAGATGATACATAATTGAGTCATTTGGCTCAATTTTTCCTCGTGTTTCAGTATTTTTTTTAGTTTAGAGATACAGCGCGGAAACAGGCCTTTCGACCCATCGAGTTCGCACTGACCAGTGATCCCCGCACATTAATGCCCCTGTCCCACTTAGGAAACCTGAACGGAAACCTCTGGAGACTTTGCGCCCCACCCAATGTTTCCATGCGGTTCCCGGAGGTTTTTGTCAGTCTCCCTAACTGCTTCCACTACCTGCAACCTCCGGCAACCACCTGCAACCTCCGGGAACCGCACGGAAACCTTGGGTGGGGCGCAAAGTCTCCAGAGGTTTCCGTTCAGGTTTCCTAAGTGGGACAGGGGCATAACACTATCCCACACACACACACTAGGGACAATTTTACATTTATACCAAGCCAATTAACCTACAAACCTGTACGTCTTTGGAGTGTGGGAGGAAACCAAAAATCTCAGAGAAAACCCGCGCAGGTCACGGGGAGAATGTACAAACTCCGTACAGACATCACCCCTATTCAGGATTGAACCCGTATGAAATGAAATGAAATGATTCAATTTATTGTCATTGTCAGTGTACAGTACAGAGACAACGAAATGCATTTTTAGCATCTCCCTTGAAAGGGAGACACAGGGCGTCGCGGTGTGCCCGCGCCTGCCGCCGTAACATTCCATTACAGGCAAAGGTGGGTGAAGTGTCTTGCCCAAGGACACAACGACAGTATGCACTCCAAGCGGGATTTGAACCGGCTACCTTCCGGTCGCCAGCCGAACTCTTAGCCCATTGTGCTATCTGTCGTATCTCTGGCTTGCTGTAAGAGAGCAACTCCACTGCTGCGCCACCGTGCCACCCTATCCAATTATCTTTTAAAGGTTACTGTTGAATCTATTTCCACCATACTCTCAGGTAGTGCTTTCATAACTTCATATAATATAACCAAATTTGCTCTTTAAATCTCTTTTTGCCAATTAACTTAAGTCCATGCTTTCTGTTTAGCAATCCTACTGCCAAGGGAAATAGTTCTGCCATTTCAACCTGCTATTGTATTAAAAAAAAGACACAAAGTACTGGAGTAATCTGGCGGGTCAGGCAGCATCACTGGAGAAATAGATAGTGCCATTGTAATTTACATGATCTCAATTAGAATGGATGGCACTATGTAAACTTGTAGTTACACCCTCCAACCATTGATGGAGCTGCTCAGTGTGTGTCTCCCAATTCCTCAGCCATTGTTATAGAGAAATTTCTACCATTCAACCAACCGTTTTTCTCCATTGTTTCTCACACCAAATGTGTACATTTTAGTTCAGAGAGACATCATGGAAACTGGCCCTTTGGCCCACCGAGTCCATGCCGACCATCGATTCACCCATTCACACTTCTATAGATAGACACAAAATGCTGGAGTAATTCAGCGGGCCAGGCAGCATCTATGGAGAGAAGGAATGGGTAACGTCACCCATTCCTTCTCTCTAGAGATGCTGCCTATCCTGCTGAGTTACTCCAGCATGTTGTGTCTATCTTTAGTTTTAACCAGCATCTGCAGTTCCTTTCTACACACTTTTTCTACTTTCTCATCCACTCTCTACAGGCATTTGGGGCAATTTTACAGAGGCCAATTAACTTACAAACTCGCACATCTTTCAGATGTGGGAGGAAACCAGAGCACCCTGAGGAAAGCCACGTGGACAGAACGAGAACATGCAAACTCCACACAGGCAGCACCCGATGTCAGGATTGAACCTGAGTCTCTGGCGCTGTGAGACAGCATCTCTATCAGCTGTGTCACTGTGCCGCCCTGAAAAACTATTGCCTAATAGTTTTCAATTCAAAATGGGGGTCAAACTATTGCAAACATTTGGTGCTGTTACCTGACGTCTATGTTTAATTTCCGTGGCCTGGCTGCAATGTTTCGTGTGAGTAATCGCTTTATGATGTGGTATTTATATTTTTTCTCAGGATGAAGGCTTTGCTGGCAAGGCTGAGATTCTTCACCTTCACTAGCTTGTGATATACTATTCCTTAAATTGCTTTAGTCAAAGTCCAGATTTGCAAAATATATATATTTTTTTAATTTAAAATTTAAAAATACAAACAGTACTCTCCATATTTTTCATCAGTCTTGGGTGTATAACCAATTTTGCATTTGTCCCTCAGTTGCTGAGTTAAAGGCTGCACAAACAGCTCAAATGGACCGAATTTGCATCTTCTGGGGCATTTGATAGTTTAAATTCAGTGTAAGAATTTATGCAATATGCAACACCAATAAAAACACTAAAATCAACTAATGTATGCTGGCATTTTTATATTTTACATTCAAACCTGCTATCCATCTCCCTCACTTTGACCCTTTGCATCTCTTTCTAATCTTTTTTCTATTATGTTTCTCAACTAATTTCTTTTTGAGAGCACCTAAGCTATTTGTTTGAATCATTTTTCCTAGTAACAAGCACCATACTCTCAATAAAGAAGGTTCACCTTATTTTCTGGCTGAAAAGGACACAGAGTGCTGGAGTAACTCAGCAGGTCAGGCAGCATCTCTGGAGAGCATGGATACCATATAACCATATAACCATATAACAATTACAGCACGGAAACAGGCCATCTCGGCCCTACAAGTCCATGCCGAACAAATTTTTTTTATTTTTTATTTTTAGGAGACATTCTGGGTCGAGACCCTTCTTCAGACTGATTGTGATGGTGGTGGTGGTGGAGGGGCAGTGGGAGGGGGGAGGGGGGGGAAGCTGGAAGACCGTTGAAGGACAAATCTCAGATAACAATCATCTGATTGAATGGTGCCAGAACAATGACCTTGCTCTCTAAGTCAGTAAAACCAAGTAACTGGTTGTTGACTAAAGGAGTAAGGCTGTGGATCTACAAACCTGTCTTCATCTATGGGTCGGTGTTGGAGAGAGTCAATAACTTCATGTTCCCAGGCATGCATATCTCTGAAGACCTGTGTAGGAAAGAACTGCAGATGCTGGTTTAAATCAAAGGTAGACACAAAATGCTGGAGTAACTCAGCGGGACAGGCAGCATCTCTGGAGTGAAGGAATGGGTAACGTTTCGGGTCGAGACCCTTCTTCAGACTGAAAAAGTGTCTCGATCTGAAATGTTACCCATTCCTCCTCTGAAGGTCTGTCCTGGACCCTGCCAATTGATGCAATAATACAGAACGCCCATCAGCACCTTTTCTTTACAGGATTGAGGAGATTCAGTATGCCGATGGATACTTCATTGAAATTCTACAGCTGTTTTACATTAAGGCCTGGTTCAGCAACTCAGACGCCCAGAAATGAAGATTACAAAAAGTGGTTCATCACTGACACTTACTTGCCACCATTGAAGGGATCTATAGGAAGCACGATCTCAAAAAGGCAGGCAGCATCATCAGGCACCCACATCTCCCTTGCCTCACTTTCATTTCACTCCTGCCATTGGGAAGAAGGAAAAAGAGTCAACGTGAGGTTTCAAGAGTGCGATCGCTAGATCTTTGTTTGGTAAAGGCATCAAGGGATTTAGAGCAAAGGCAGGTAAATGGAGTTGAGATTCAGGTCAGCTATGAACTAATAGAATGTGTACCAGGCTCGAGGGACTGAATGGCCCAATGCAGCTCAGATTAAAAAAACGAAACCAGGAACTTTTAAACTAATGCATAAAGGACTGCTGGAGCTCAAAAAGAAACCAGGTTGAATAACAGTGAATAAATTATATTGATGTAGAAGGAGTCTGAGAACATTCAGATTCAGGAACAGCTTCTTCCCAACTACTATCAAGCTATTGAACACTACAAACTCTAACTAAACTACGAACTACGAGCTGCCTTGATTGCACTATGGACTTGGGACTTTTTTTGGTAATATATTCTTTTTTTTATTGAATGAGGTTTTTGGAATGTTTGTTGAGTATTATTTATTGAGTCCTGTTGTTGCTGCTGAAGTATGAATTTCATTGTTCTGTTTCATAGAAACATAGAAACATAGAAATTAGGTGCAGGAGTAGGCCATTCGGCCCTTCGAGCCTGCACCGCCATTCAATATGATCATGGCTGATTATCCAACTCAGTATCCCGTACCTGCCTTCTCTCCATACCCCCTGATCCCCTTAGCCACAAGGGCCACATCTAACTCCCTCTTAAATATAGCCAATGAACTGGCCTCAACTACCCTCTGTGGCAGAGAGTTCCAGAGATTCACCACTCTCTGCGTGAAAAAAGTTCTTCTCATCTCGGTTTTAAAGGATTTCCCCTTTATCCTTAAGCTGTGACCCCTTGTCCTGGACTTCCCTAACATCGGGAACAATCTTCCTGCATCTAGCCTGTCCAACCCCTTAAGAATTTTGTAAGTTTCTATAAGATCCCCTCTCAATCTTCTAAATTCTAGAGAGTATAAACCAAGTCTATCCAGTCTTTCTTCATAAGACAGTCCTGACATCCCAGGAATCAGTCTGGTGAACCGTCTCTGCACTCCCTCTATGGCAATAATGTCCTTCCTCAGATTCGGAGACCAAAACTGTACGCAATACTCCAGGTGTGGTCTCACCAAGACCCTGTACAACTGCAGTAGAACCTCTCTGCTCCTATACTCAAATCCTTTTGCAATGAAGGTACATATGACAATAAAACACACTGAATATCTACAACGCCTGCTTCAATTGCCTCCTCTAGTAATCGTTCCAAACACCCACTACCCTCTGACTTAAAAAGTTGGTCCCTTAGGTTCCCAGTAAGTCTTGCCCCTCTCATCTTAAACCTAAGGTTTTTTATTCCCCTATTCTGGATAAACGGATATGTGCATTCACCCTATTTATTCCCTCAATTTTTTAATACCCAAATGTATTCTAGGTAAGTATCTGAATGTTGTATTTAGCCATATCTGAGTGTTCCACTGATGTTGATATTGTGACTGGGGAGGAATTTCTAAGCATGTGTTTGTTTTTAAAACCTCTGTTTACCTCCTGCGTTCCAGGAAATGATCTGGATCTGGATCTGGATGTATAACGCTGAAAAGCTCTAGCTCGACCATCACTCAGTACTGGACAATTTTACATTTTATCAAGTTAATTTATCAAGCCAATTAACCTACAAACCTGTACGTCTTTGGAATGTGGGAGGAAACTGAAGATCTCGGAGAAAACCCACGCAGATCACGGGAAGAACGTACAAACTCTGCACAGACAAGCACCCGTAGTCAGGATCGAACACAGGTCTCTGGAGCTGTAAGGCAGTAGCTCTACCACTACGCCAACATGCCACACTGATAATATTCCATCACACTTCTAATTTGGATCAAGGGGTGTCAGGAGAGAGGAGGGAGAAAGGTCTTGACCCGAAACATCACCAATTCCTTCTTGCCAGAGATTCTGCCTGTCCCCCTGAGTTACTCCAACATGTTGTGTCTACCTTTGGGTGTCAGGAGGTGAGTTACCTATCTGGGTTTTCTTGCTTCTAACCTGCTCCTATAGATGTTGCATTTATGTGGCTGGTTTAATTGAGTTTCTGGACAATGCAATTGATTGCTGGAGGTTCAGAAACGGCAAAGCCCTTGAATATCAGGGGTAAAAGGTTAGACTGTGTCTTGTTTGAGATGGCCATTGCTTGGCACTTTTGTGGCAAAATGTTATTCATTATCTATTGTCTTATTAAATAAAATGCAAATGACCGATATCTGAAATAAGACTCTTTGAACTAAAATGTTTCTCCTTCCACCGATATTACTGACATGTTGAGTATTACCATTAGTTTCTGGACTGTTCTTATCTGGGATATAAAGGTTGCTTGAGCTTATTTGACCCTTATTCAGGGAATGGAGTTTAGATGAGTGTGAGGTGACTTGATTGAAACATATCAGACATGAGATGTCATGACATGGTGGATGTGGAGAAGATGTTTCCATTTGGGGGAGGATCTGGAACGAGAGGTCGCTATTGAACTTAACGGTTGCCCATTTAGGAATGACATAAGGTGAAATGTTTTCTCTTAGAGAACTGTGCGGGCAGCACAGCGGTAGAGTTGCTGCATTACAGTACAAGAGACCTGGGTTTGATCCTGTTTACAAGTGTTGTCTATACGGAGTTTGTATGTCTCCCTTTGACCTGCATGGGTTTTCTCCGGGTGCTCCGGTTTCCTCCGATACTCAAAAGACATACAGATTTGTTGGTCAATTGGCTCAGTAAAATAGTAAATTGTCCCTAGTGTGTGTAGGATAGTGTTAGTGTGCGGGGATCACTGGTCGGTGCGGACTCGGTGGGCTGAAGGGCCTGTTTCCGCGCTATATCTCTGAACTAAACTAAACTAAACTAAATTAAGCCAAACTTTGTGTCTTTAGATATATCTTCCTCAAAGTGGAAGCAGAATCTATGAATATATTTAAGCTAGAGGTAGATGGTAAGTATCTCTTGACAAGTAAGGGGGTGAAAGTTAGGGTAGGTAAATGGGAGTGTGAATCTATTGGTATAATCTCGTGAACTTTCAGAATGGGAAAAAAATCTGATTGTTTTTTGACAATCAATTTGCTTGATAAACCAGCTTTGGAAAATGATACATTTTTATGGAAAGAAAATATTCCATTTAAAAAATATTAAAAGGAATTCCCCTACTCCTCTAATTCATTGCAAGTTGGACATGGATGATAACTGATTATCTTATCTGACATAGCACCTGTCACATCCACAAATCCTCTAAAATATCTTTATTTAGTTAATTACTTTCGGATCATTACGGGTGGTGGGTTATGTGCAAGGAGCTGCCATAGGATGTGGTTGAGGCGGGTACAATAACACCACTTGAAACATATTTGGACAGGCACATGGATGGGAAAGGTTATATAGAAACATAGAAAATATGTGTAGGTGTAGGCCATTCGGCCTTTCGAACCAGCATCGCCATTCAATATGGTCATGGCTGATCAGTACCCCTTTCCGGCTTTTCCCCCCATATCCCTTGATGCCCTAAGAGCGAAATCTAACTGAACATCTAGTGAATCCCCAACTTCCATCTTGGATCTGGGTCTCGACCCCGAATTGTCACCCATTCCTTTTCTCCAGACATATCTCAATGCCTCAAGTCATCCCAAGATTAAACCACACGCACACAATCCCTACACTTCACATCCCATGATTAACACACACCCTCCCTCAAATCAGGCCAATTGAGTTTGCTTTATTGCATATTATATCATATGTTTATTCCATGTGTATCACATTTACAGGCTTGGTAGCCTGCCGCAAGGAAGAATTAAGACACAAAATGTTGGAGTTCCCCAGCAAAATGTTGGCTCCCCCCTCCCCCACATCACCCCCTTCCCCTCACACCCCGTCCCCAGAGTGGTGGAACATTGCTATGGGGGAACAGGTTGCATTGGGGGAACAGGTGAGCGGTGGAATATTGCGTTGGGGAACGGGTTGCGTTGGGAGGATCAGGCCTCTCGTGTGGCTGGGACCCAACGGGTCCCACTTAGTCTAGTATAGAGATAAATGCAGACCAAGATTGCAAAGGGAAATAGGCTCAAAGCATGTTTTACATCTACTTGCAAGGCAAATGGAGCCTTGGTTTAACACCTCTTACAGCTCCTCTAACAAAGCATTTCTTCAGTACTGGAGTGGGAACTCTAGCTCCTGAGTCAAGTGTCTGGAGAGGAGATGGAGCCCACACTCAAAAGCAAATGTGCTGAGTGCCAGTTGACACTTCAATAGAAGCCTCTACTTCCTCAGGAGCTTCGACATGTTCCCAATGTAGGGGTTTTGCGTTTCCCTTTATTTCACTTCGGGCCCAACTGCCAGAGTTATTCTCTCCCTTGTCAGAGGGTCAAACGGCCACCACTCCACTCGAGCAGTTTCCAAGAGAGAGAATACAACAAAAGGGATTCCCCTAGGTTCTAGACCTCGGAATTATGGTGGGATATGATAAAAGGTTGAATTGACCAGAGTGTGCTGATGAGGGAAAACAGAAACCAAGATGGACTCAAAGCAAGTCTAAAATTTACAGGCTTTATTGAACAATGAGAAATCGAATCTCACCAACACGACATAATAAGTGGCTAAACTTATGCTTTAAATTAAGACTATGGACGGAAAACTATCGGGCACATCGTAAAACTTACTTTACACACTTTTACTTGCAAGTACAACCCCTTTCCCTTTCCCCTCACTCTCTATCCTATTTCGGGAATTTCACCAGGTCACTGGGGTACTTACAGTTGTGGCTCACGAGTCGTCCAGCAGAGCAGAAAAAGAGAGTTACAGTTGTGGCTCACGAGCCGTCCAGCAGAGCAGGAAGAAGAGAGAGAGAGTTCTGGCTTGACTTCTGTTTTATACCTGAGCTTCCTTTGAAACTCCCAGGTGGTCCTCTGGATGAAAAGGGTTCTTTTGATGATTCCCAGTTTCCATCTGGCATGAACAATAGGCTTCCGATGATAAGGGGTTTGCTGATGTCATGATCCCTCAGCCTGATCTTTATCCCATCGCCTGGACGGGCTCCTATTGTCTCGATGGATGGGTCATCCTGCTGAGGCTTGGTTCCTTCCTTTGTGTATCCAAGATAATCTTGTTATCTCCGTCTCAGCCTTTCCTCCCCACACCATTTGCCCAGTTGTTTGATGCGCAAGTCCACATGCCAGACAGGTTTGTGGATTGGGGGTTATTCCGTTGCAGCCAGCAAATTTGTCTTTTTAAAATGTCCATGTCCTTATCAGAGTTCTTCCATGATTTTGGAGGATTTGCCCCAATAACTTACACCAATGACTCTTATCAACATTTACAGATGCAGCGTAGAAAGCACCTTATTGGCATGCATTGCAGATTGGTTTGGGAACAGCTCTGCCCAAGACCAAATTCCAAATTCAAATTCACATTCACATTTATTGTCACATGCACCAATTAAGGTACAGTGATATTTGAGTTACCATGGAGCCATACAATTAAAATAACACAACGTAATTAAAAGAACGATAGAACTTAAAATAAACATCCACCACAGTGATGGAAGGCAATAAAGCTCAGTCAGTCTTCCTCCCAAGAGAAATTGCAGAGAGTTGTGGATTTACCCACTCTGTCACACAAACATCCAGGACATCCACACTTCATGCTGTCTCAGGAATGCAGCTAACGTAATCAAGGACCATTTACATCCGATCATTCCCTCTTCACCCCTCTCCCATTGGGCAGAAGATACAAAATCCTAAAAGCATGTGCCACCAGAGCCTGGAATGGCTTCTTTACCACTGTTATCAGTGATGCAGCAGTAGAGTTGCTGCCTTACAGTGAATGCAGTGCTGGAGATCTGGATTTGATCCCAATTACGGGTGCTGTCTGTACAGAGTTTCAACGTTCTCCCCGTGACCTGCGTGGGTTTTCTCCGAGATCTACGGTTTCCTCCCACATTCCAAAGAAGGTTAATTGGCTAGGTAAATGTAAAAATTGTCCCTAGTGGGTATAGGATAGTGTTAATGTGCGGGAATCGCTGGTCGGCGCCGACCCGGTGGGCCAAAGGGCCTGTTTCCATGCTGTATCTCTAAACTAAACTAGATAGACACAAAATGCTGGAGTAACTCAGCGGGCCAGGCAGCATCTCTGGAGAGTAGGAATGGGTGACGTTTCGGATCGAGATCTTGCTTCAGACATCTGAAGAAGGGTTTCGACCCAAAAAGTCATCCATTCCTTCTCTCCAGAGATGCTGCCTGTCCCGCTGAGTTACTCCAGCATCTTGTGTCTATTTTTGATTTAAACCAACGACTGCAGTTCTTTCCGACACATACTGAATCATCCTCTCAAGAGCTAAGGGTGTAGTTTGACCTTCCAACCTACCTCACTATGGAATTGCATTTTTTTAAATCTGCACTTTCGGTGCAATTGTAACTGTTATGCTGTAATTTTGCACTCTACTATTTGTTTCCCTTGCATTACATTTTGTATTTGTGTATAGCTCAATTGTACTCATTCATAGTATGATTTAACTGGATAACATGCAAACACAGATTTTCACCGTATCTCGGTACCTGTGACATTAATGAACTAAATCAACACCAATTCAGTTTAAGAAGCTCCTCGAAAAATAATTGCACCTACAAGTTCAATGGCCTATTTGGTGTGGAGACCTATCAGCAGAAGGATTGAAAGTGACATCACTGAAAGACTACTCTAATGCAATGCAGTCTGAAGATGTGTACAGACCCACTGACAAGTATTGGACAGCAGACAATGTTTGGAAAGGAATGCAAATGGTGAGGACTGATATAAGACTCAGGAAAGCAGGGCCCCAGCAGTCGAGGTGCGAGCAAAGAGTTGTCACCAAAGATACGTCAGCGCTTGATGAAAGAGTCAATCTCAAGTCTCCCTGCTCCATGCAGACAGAACCATCTAAGTGAGTCAGTGCTGAAAATTGATTTCCTTTATTTATTTTCCTTCCACCTTCTTTCTTTGCAATCTTGACCCGAGTCTCATTCTTCAAATTCATTTCGGGATAACTCCTGGGTCTGCCACTGAAACAATTTTGGAATACGGGGCAGAAGATTTATTTGTATTAAGTCTGCGCATCTGTGTATGCGCGGCATATCCCAGGATAGTTATTTATTCTGAGTTGAATAGTTCCTGGGGGGTACTGTAAACAGGCTGGGCCATCTGGGAATATATCACACACTCCATCAGGGTTGAAGTAGAGCAATAATTAAACTCTGAGTCACCAGATCCATCAGTTACAATGCTGCACGAGGAACACAGGGGCAGCTTATCAAGCTACAACTTTCTGTTAAACAACATCTTTACCAGTACAACACCCCAAGGCACCTCACAAACCTGATTATAAAACAGAATTTGAAACCAAGACACATAGGAAGACGTTACAATAGACTGCTTGCAGGTTTTAATGCATGTTGTAATGGAGGAGAGGGAGTTAAGGAGGCATTTCCAGAGTTTATGACATAAAGTGGGATGACAAGGGCAAAGGTGAAAGGCTCAGTGATCTCCAAGGGTTATGGGAGGTTATAAAGATAGATAAGGGGCATCTGTAGTAAGATCTATAAATAAGGATATTACCCAGGTGTCAACTGCCACAAGTAGTTTCTGGGATTCCTGGGATGGCAGGACTTTTATATGAAGAAAGACTGGTTAGACTCGGCTTGTACTCGCTAGAATTTAGATTATAGAATTTAGAAGATTATAGAAAGATTATAGAAAGTTACAACATTTTTAAGGGTAGATGCAGGAAGATTGTTCCCAATGTTGGGGAAGTCCAGAACAAGAGGGGCACAGTTTAAGGATAAGGGGGAAGTCTTTTAGGACCGAGATGAGAAAAACATTTTTCACACAGAGAGTGGTGAATCTGTGGAATTCTCTGCCACAGAAGGTAGTTGAGGCCAGTTCATTGGTTATATTTAAGAGGGAGTTAGATGTGGCCCTTGTGGCTAAAGGGTTCAAGGGGTATGGAGAGAAGGCAGGTACAGGATACTGAATTGGATGATCAGCCATGATCATCCAATTCATATTGAATGGCGATGCAGACTCGAAGGGCCGAATGGCCTACACCTGCACCTATTTTCTATGTTTCTATGTTTCTAAGTCTAAAGAAGGATCCTGACCCGAAACATCACCTATCCATGTTCTCCAGAGATGCTGCCTGACTCGCTGAGTTACTTCAGCACCTTGTGTCTCTTTTTGTAAACTAGCATCTGCAGTTCCTTTGAATCTACCACATAGGTTTGTTCTTTAATTATCGGCATGTGGGTGTCAGTGGCAAGGTCAGTATTTGCCACTCACCTCTCAATGCCCCATTCGACATTTCCTTGATTGTCGTCTGTTTTGATCTATCTTTTTCACACCTTACCCTGCCACACACCTCTAGTTTCCCCCTCCCCTTACTCTCAGTCCGAAGAAGGGTCTCGGCCCGAAACGTCACCCATTCCTTCTCTCCAGAGATGCTGCCTGTCCCGCTGAGTTACTCCAGCATATTGTGCCTGTCTTCGGTGTAACCCAGCACCTGCAGTTCCCCTCTTGCACATATCTCTAATTACCCACAGGCAGCAATCTTCCCTCTTTTGCACTCCTTCTGCTGAAGGTATTCCTACAATACACTCAGGTGGGGAGATTCAGGTATTCGATGCAGTGAAAACAGCAAAAGAGTTCCAAGCCAGAGGGAGGTGAACAAGTAGATGGTAGCATTCCCATGTGCATGCTGCCATTCCCCTTCTTGCCAGTGGACGTTTCACGTTTGAGAGATGCCGTCACCTTGGTGTATGTTGTAGATGATACACACCATGGACTTTGATAGAGGTATTTCATAATTTGGGCAGCAAATTGGGTTTAAGTTAAGCAAGTTGCTTTGTCGATCGTCAGTGTAGCTGGACCTGACCTCATCTCAGCAAGTGGAGAGCATGCCATTGCACTCCTAATGGTGAAAATACTTTGGAATATCACTGGGTGAGTGCAGGATATCCAGCATCTGATTTCCTCCAGTAGCCACAATCATCATGTGGCTGGTGCAGGAGAATTCCCCAGGATGTTGTTGGTTGGGGAATTATGGCATGATAGTGCCATTGGATTGTAACTTTGGGTAGTTAGATTCGCTTTTGTTGTAGTAGTTGTGGATTGGCACAACACTGCCACAAATGTAACTTGCTATTTATGTCAACAACCTCCAGTAAGCTCTGAACTACAGGAACTATTATTGTTATTACTGCACTATTTTTGTTGGTTTTTGTATACATATGTGTGCATATGTGTGTGTATATAAGTGCTTATGTATGTATATGTATATGTAAATATATATATATTGTCGTGGCTATCCCTTGATGTCGAGGATGATTGTCTACGTTCTGTTGTTTTTATGGACTCTCAGGTGGCTTATGAGTCCAATCCTGGCTTTGAAAGTTCTTTGGCATTCAGGACAGGTAATTCCAGATGGCAGATCGGACTTTGGTTGTTGCTGGCTCTCTTTCCGTTTAGTTCTCTTTTCTTCTAATTCTGCGCATCTCTTGGCTTTGAAGGTTCAAAGGTCGCTGTTCCTTCTTGGATGATGGTTCGCCAGAGTTTCCTGTCCTTGGCATTGGTTTCCTAATTGTCGATGTCAATTTCACATTTCTTCATGCTGGCTTTTAAGGCATCTTTCAATCTCTCCTCTTTTACGTTTGCCTTCTTTAAGCTGGGAGAAGAAGGTCTGCTTTGGTAGATGCTTGTCTTCCATCCGAACAACATGGCTGACCCATCTTAGCTGATTCTTGGTGACGAAGGCTTCGATGCTAGATGTTTTTGCTTCATTCAGCACGCTGACGTTGGTACTTCGGACTTCCCAGCTGATATTTAAGCCGCTTCGAAGACATAGTTGATGGAACTTTTCAAGTGTGTTCAGATGGCGTCAGTATGTTGTCCAGGTTTCTGATGCATACAGGAGCGTTGGAATCACCACTGCCTTGTACACTAACATTTTGGTGTCTGTTCGGATGTCACGATTATTAAAGACTCTTGTTCGAAGACGTCCAAAAGCTGTTCCAGCACACTTAAGACAATGTTGGATCTCGTCATTATATATATCTCGTTTTATATACATATATAAATATATATATATGTATATAAAATATATATATATATAGACACAAAATGCAAGTGGCTGAGGCAGCATTTATGGAGAGAAGAATTGGGTGAAGTTTCGGCTTGAGACTGACCTCACCCGCTGAGTTACTCCAACATATTGTGTCTACCTTCGATTTAAAGCAGCATCTGCAATTCTTTCTTACATATACACATGTGTGCGTATGTGTTTGTGCATATATGTTCAGATGCATATATGTATATATGTGTGTGTGTATATATATATATATATGTTTATATATACACACTGAATTTTTTTTCTCCTTTAATATATTATTTACAGTGCACTGTGTTTACATATTCTGTTGTGCTGCAGCAAGTAAGAATTTCATTGTTCTATCTGTGACATTTGACAGTAAAACACTCGTGACTCTTGATTATATGTTGCCTTGGTGCTACCACATGCATGATCGGACTCCTGCGTTTTCTACGAAGCTGCTAATAACGTACAAACCTCACTGAACATTCCCACTTCTGCTCTCATGATGAGAATCATTGTTGAAGCAGCCCAAGCTAGTTAGGTAAGGAGCATTGTCCTGAGGATCTCCTGAAGTTGTATCCTGAAGGTGGGGATGATGACCACATAAAATGATGACCATCCTCTTTTGTGAATCTAACAGTTGCACTGTTTTCTTGCTTGGCTTCAGTTTGTAGGGCAGCACAGCAGTAACCTTGCTGCCTTACAGCACTGGAGACCCGGGTTCCATCCTGACTACGGGTGCTGTCTGTACAGAGTTTGTATGTTCTTCCCGAGGCCGCCTGGGTTTTCTCCGAGATCTTTGGTTTCCTCCCACATTCCATAGACGTACAGGTTTGCAGGTTAATTGGCTTGGGTTTGTATACATGGTATAAGTGTAAATTGTCCATAGCGTGTGTAGGTTTGTGTAAATGTGCAGAAATCATTGGTCAGTGTGAACTCCGTGGCTGTTTCCGCGCTATATCTCTGAAGTAAACTTTTAACCAGAGTGCCTTGAAGTTGCATCTGATCAAATATTGGCATGATGTCAAGGTGGTGGGAAATCTATCACTGATTTAAAGATCTCTTCCCAGGAAGTATTAAACCTGTGGAAATCCAGACAGATTCTGAATCAAGATTATCTTCTCTCCCAAGCATAACAAGAAGTCTCCAGGTAGTTTAAAACCTGCACATCAGACACAGCATAGCAATACCACCACTCAAGCAGTTATGAATCAGTAAGTGGCAATAAGTTTCCAGGAAGAGAGTATTGAGAGTATTGGGGGAGAAGCTGACGTTTTATGGTCGAGACCCTTCTTCAGGCAGAAGAAGGGTCTGAAGAAGGGCCTCGACTTGAAGCGTTACCCATTTCGTTTCTCCAGAGATGCTGCCTGTTCCGCTGAGTTACTCCAGCATGTAGAAACATGGACAGACATTGAAAATATGTGCAGGAGTAGGCCATTCAGCCCTTTGAGGCAACACCACCATTCAATATGATGATGGCTGATCATCCTAAATCAGTACTCCCTTTCCTGCTTTTTCCCCATATCCCTTGATTCCATTAACCTTAAGAGCTATATCTAACTCTCTCTTGAAAACATCCAGTGAATTGGCCTCCACTGCCTTCAGTGGCAAAGAATTCCACAGATTCACAACTTTTTGGGTGAAAAAGTTTTTCCTCATCTCAGTCCTAAATGGCCTACCCTTTATTCTTTTTGTGCCTATCTTCGGTTTAAACCAGCCTCTGCAGTTCCTTCCTACACAGAGAGTATTGGGAGTTGCTATGGGAATATCTGACAATCCAATCTAAATTAAATTATTTATAAGATGTCGTAGACACATGGATAATTATGTGTTGGGGGATTTTTACCACCATATCGGCAACTGCGTAATTTCAATTTCTTGTAATTAAAACACTGCTTCCTTGAAACGTAATAGCTGCAGTCAAAATATGATGGAATGCACAGCAGCAGAATGTTTTAATTCGGCTAATTAGTTGAGTTTCCTTCCACTTTTTAATCCACCAATGACAAAGTGCAAACGATGCAAAATCTTCCAATTACTGCAGCATTTTATCTTTGAATGCAAAGAACATTCCTCAGAATTATTGTGCGTGGCTCCTCAATGGTGATGCTGATTACAGGGAAGCAGCAAGCTTGTGTCGTGACAACACCTTGCATCTATATAGCACCTTTAACATAGCTGAATGTACAAAGGCACTTCACAGGTACAACCATTAAGCAATATGTAACACCGGCCCATATAAGTAGACACCATGGCAGGTGTTCTTAAGCTCGATCAAACCAATAGGTTTTAAGGGAGGAGAGAAATGGAGAGTTTATGGAACTTTTAGGCAGCTGAACATGGACAGAAAAAGCTGGAGTGACTCAGCGGGTCAGACAGCATCCCTGGACATAAGCAATAGGTGGCGGTTCGGGTCGAGACCCTTCAGACTGAGTGTCAGGGGAAAGGGAAACGAGAGATATAGACGGTAATGTGGAGAGATATAGAACAAATGAATGAAAGATATGCAAAAAACTTCATTAAGTTGATGGGAAAGGAAACAGGCCGTTGTTAGCTCTGTGCTAGGTGAGAACCAGTACAGACAATGAGACTCAGCAAGATGACTTTGAAGCTGGTACGACTTGGGTGAGGGAGGGACGGAGAGAGGGGGTTGCTAGCTGCTCATCTAGACGGCTCCATGTGCATATCAACATATCGCAGCACTATTTTTGAAGAACAAGGTGCTATAATCACCATTTATTCCTCAACCATCGTCAATGCCTGACTTTGCAGAAAGATGGTCGCTGATATGAGGAAATGGTCTCATTATGAACCTATATCACTGGAAGGCAATGTGTGCAGCAGGGGCAGATTTGTCAAGGACCTGCCCCTTGCCTATGTTAAGTGTAAGCCCATCTTTTTGTATGCTTCAGCAAACATGTTAATGATGGCTATCATGTTCATTGTACCAGAACAGCATTTGGTTAAATATCACTATAAGGTCATAAGTGATAGGAGTAGAATTAGGCCACTTGGCCCATCAAGTCTACTCTGCCATTCATTCATGGCTGATCTATCTCTCCCTCCTAACCCCATTCTCCTGCTTTCTCCCCATAACCTCTGACACCTGCACTAATCAAGAATTGATCTATCTCTGCCTTTCAAATGTCCACAGATGGTGTCCAAAGCCTTCTATTGCAAAGAATTACACAGATTCACCACTCTCTGACTAAATACATTTCTCCTCATCTACTTCCAAAAAGAACGTCCTTTACTTCTGAGGCTATGACTTCTAGTTCTAGACTCTCCCTGTAGTGGAACCATCCTCTCCACATCCACACGATCCAAGCCTTTTACTATTCTATGTGTTTCAATTAGGTCCCCCCTCATTCTTTTAAACTCTAGTGAGTACAGGGCCAGTGCCGACAAACGCTCGTCATTGGTTAACCTACTCATTTCTGGGATCATTCTTGTAAACCTCCTCTGGACCATCTCCAGAGCTAGCACATCCTTCCTCAGATATGGTGCCCACAATTGCTCACAATATTCCAGATGCAGCCTTACCAGCGCCTTATAGAGCCTCGACATTACATCCCTGTTTTTGTATACAAGCCCTCTTGAAATAAATGCTAGCATTGCATTTGCTTTCTTTATTACCGATTCAACTTGCAGATTCACTTTTTGGGAATCCTGCACCAGCGCTCCCAAGTCCCTTTGCACTTCCGATTTCTGGATTCTCTCCCCATTTAGAAAATAGTCTACGCTTTTATTCCTACTACCAAAATGCATGACTCCACACTTTGCTACACTATATTCCATCTGCCACTTCGCTGACCACTCTCCCAACCAGTCCAAGTCCTTCTGCAGAGTCCCTGTTTCCTATACACTATCTGCCCTTCCACCTATTTTTGTATCTTCCACAAACTTGACCCCAAAGCCTTCAATATTCCCGTCAAAATCATTAATATACAACGTGAAGAGTAGTGGCCCCAGCACCGATCCCTGCAGAACTCTGGTTATTTGAAGAATAAAGATTATTTGTAAAACAAGACCCTAGACCTTGTAAGAAATCCAATGGTCGAACTCAGCAGAGATCCCTTCCTTCCTATACGGTCCAGAGACCTAAACTATCTGCAGCAGGAATTTCAAGGCACTGATGCGTTCTCCATAAACCCTTCAAATTTATTGAGGGATAAATAAATCAACAAAAATGTCCCCGACCTCAAGGCTGCGTTGGACTGGTCTTGTCACGTGGGCCAGCCAACAAGTTGCCAAAATTGACAACATACTCTGAACTCTCTGTCATGGGAAGGAATTTGCAAGTGAGCAGAGGAACATATTCAGAGTTATGCTCAAAACCTCCTTTAGAAATGCAACAACCCTCTGGCCCCTGGTTCATAACTTCTTAAAGAGGAAAAGCAACATTCAGGAAGTTATTCAGATCATCAAGGGCAGTACAGTGGCACAACTGATAGAACTGCTGGCTCACAGCACCAAAGACCCGAGTTTAATCCTGATCTTGGGTGCTGTCTGTGTGGAGTTTGCACGTTCTCCCTGTGACCCCATGTGGGTTTCCTCCAGGTGCTCCAGTTTCTCTCCCCACATCCCAAAGACGTGCGGGCTTGTAGGTTAACTGTCCTCTGTAAATTGCCCCTAGTGTGTAGGGAGCGGATGATGAAGCAGGATAACATAGCACTAGTGTGAACAGGTGATTGAGGGTCAGTGTGGACTCAATGGGCCGAAGGGCCTGTATCCATGCTGTATCTTTCAATCAATCGAGTCCATGTGTCAGGAACATGCAGAAACACTGTCCAAGTTGCAGAATCAGTGCTCCACCTCAAACTACCTACTCGCCCATTCCCCTAGTCAACTCCTGCCTAGACAGTGCAAGACACTGCTGTTCTCACTTAGCCCCACTGGCTACCTCAGAGCCCCAAATTAGATTTCCGGCAAGTTATTCTCATCCAGAAGAATTATTGTAAGCAAAGAACGTTTCTCAATCAACATCCCTGTATCGAAATACCTGGCCACTTACACACTGCTGGTTGCTTGCATTTGACATACACAAAGTGACTGCCTTACTTCTTACTTTGCAACATTGCCTAAAGGCAGCAGAAAGTATATTCATGGGATGTAAGCAGAAGCCTCCACGTGGCGTATCGCGGGCAATGCTGACGACAAAAACTGTACCACAGTGACTGACTGTAGTAGCCAATTCTGCAACCACTGACTGTCAGCCGCCACTGACCGACCGGAAAGACATGATATGGAAGATTGCCGGACACGAGGAAGTAGAAGTATACTCATGGATACAAATAATTCAAGGTTGTGGTGGGAGATTGCCACCTTCACATGGTCCACCCTGTTTCGACGAATGCAACCAAACCAACATTCACAGACAAATAGATCAAATAGAACAAGTTGACCTAAAAACTTTAGGCTGTGCACGCCATACGCAAGAAGAAGATTCAAGGCTAATCGTAGACCTTGTTAAATTGGAAATTCCTCCTTTCACTTCTAGTCAAAGCTATTTGGTGTTAGTCATGACATCAGATCAGTAACGACATTCGTAGTGAGGTGAACTCAGGCAGTAGCATTTATTCCCAATATCAAATAACAGTGACAGGAGGTTCCAGATGGGCTCAGGGACACTGTCCTTTGTCATCACTGAGCAGGCACAATGTATAAGGGGTCTTCCTCTTTCTCTCGCTTTCTTCCTGCCCTGCTTCCTCCCCCTCTTCCCCCCTTCTCTTCCCAGCTGGGCCTCGTGGGTTTACAGTATAGTGGGTAGGGCCGGCAAGGCTCAGATTAATTGCTTCAATAAGCATTAATTGGACCCAGTTGAGGCTCGTTTGCCAGTGACCTCAGTTTCTGCCAGTGTGCTGGTGTTCTCCTGCAGTAGGCCCCCTCAGTGCTTCTCCTGGCCCCTGATGCAAGGCTTTAGAAGTCCCCATTTTTTTAGTCAGTATTTAACATTCTGTTTTTACCTACTGCCTGACGGATTGTTTTTAGTGGATTGTGGAAAGCATGTGCGATGCTCCGCTATTACTGGGAAACGAAGTACAACTGTTGCTTGCAAGATGACAATAAAGGTTGATTGATTGATTGATTGATTGAGTAACATCACATTCCATCCCCCCAACCAGAGCCGATCCCAAGACTGGTAGCCGACTCACTATAGGATGTGAAAGCAGGAGTGGACATCCACTTTCCCATGCTGCACTCCAGAATGATGTTGGACCCAACACGGGTAGTCTTATGGGGAGAGGAAACTATTCTGGAGTTAGTGTCCTTGGCTTTTGCCATCCATTGCAGGGGGTATGGTCTGTGATGAGTATACCCTGGACATAGAGTACCATGACTTCCGTAGGGCTCATTTGATGACAGGGGCCTCTTTCTCTCTTTCGCTACAGTGACACACTTTGTCTCAGGCAGCGTTATTGGCTGACTGATGAAAACCACCGGTTGATCCTCTCTGTCAAGGTCCTGTGAGAGGACGGCCCCCAGCTCTGTCTCGGAGCCTCCGACTACACAGTGAAGGGCCTTTTGAGGTCAGGGTTGTGCAGTATGGGCTCACTGGCAATGGCTGATTTTAACTTCAGGAAGGCTTCTTCTGCTGCTGTTGTCACAGTCTGCCCTCTCCTCATTCTCATCCACTTCACCTCCTGGTACTTTTCCACCAATCCCTCCTTCTCCTCGCCTGCCTGCCTGCCACTCCCCTCTCATCAGCCTAACTCTCCTCACCTGTTGCACTCAGTTGCCTCTGATTACCAATTAACCCGGTATATAGACTCTCCTCACCATTCACACAGTGCCAGATTGTTCTCAACATTCATGCAAGACTCTCCAGCGATTTCCCGACTGCCTACACGGATTCAAACCTGCCTGCCCCTGACCATTCCGTCCTGTCGCCTTCCCGGATATCACCTCAGCCTTCTGTCCCCGACCTCCTGGTTTCTGTCTGCCTCTCTCCTGGGCTGTTTGGTGTATCCCTGCAACGGCTCCTCGACTTCCTGCCTGGCTTCGACTCTCCTTTCGTCTGTCCCTCGCTGGTTTGTTTGCATCGTGTGTTGGATCTCCTGGTTACCGGACCTTCCGCTACCCCGACTACGTCTCCTGCCTGCCCCTCTTCGGAACCCTCGCTCAATCCTGAGCCTCTGTGTGAGTACGGTGTACCCATTCCTGTGTTACAGTATCGTTATAAGGTTCATTACCAATTATACCTGCCTGATTCTGTGCTGCTATTGGGCCCAAGCTATACCCGTTACAGCTGTTGGCCACGGCATTTTCTCCGGTTGGCCTTGGTCAGGTCTGAGAGGGGGCTGCCACGGAGAGGAAAGGATGGATAAAATGAAGATAATAGCACCAACCCCAAGCAAGTGCGTACCTGGGACTTGTTGGTGGGCCAGGTAATATCCGGGCAATTTTTTTCCCCGTACTTTAAGCAGGCCCTGCGATGTCCCACGTCTTTAGTCAGAGGGTGGTGAATCTGTGGCCACAGAGGGCCGTGGAGGACAAGTCAGTGGATATTTTTAAGGCAGAGGTAGACAAATTCTTGATTAGAATGGGTGTCAAAGGTGATGGGGAGAAAGCAGGAAAATGGGATTAGGAGGCAGAGATCAGCCATGGTTGAATGATGGAGTAGTCTCGATGGGCCGAATGGCATAATTCTATTCCTATATAACTTGTGAGGTACTGGGACTCTGACCGTCCAATGCTGCACTTTTTGATAGAGTCTGAAGAAGAGTGTCGACCCAAAACGTTACTTATTCCTTCTCTGCAGAGATGCTGCCTGGCCCGCTGAGTTACTCCAGCATTGTGTGCCTATCCATGGGCATGTTGACTAACTGGCCTATTCCTGTATCAGAATTTGTCTATGATTCTCATTCTGTATTTGATTCCACAAGTTCGTTTAACCTTGAAATTATTGATAATTGATTTTTTGAAGAAGTTTAACAGGGGTCAGATGACAAACTGTCCAGCCAATGTAATCCAAGTACGGAGAGCAGAGCGGCTCTCCCCAGGGCCCTGACCGGTATTTATCCCTCCATCAACATCACTAAAAGGAGATTATCTGGTCAATTGTTTCATAGGTGTCTGTGGGAGAATGCTGCCCGTAATTTGGTTTCATCACATTACAACATTGACTGCCTTTCAAATGTCCTTCATTGTCGGCAGAGAGCTTTTCATCACACTAAAGACATGAAAGGTACAATGTAATTGTGTGTAGGAACGACCTGCAGATGCTGGTTTAAACCGAAGATAGACACATAAAGCTGGAATAACTCAGCGGGACAGGCAGCATCTCTGGAGCAAAGGAATGGGTGACATTTGAGGTTCTTCAGCCTGAACAAGTGTCTTGACCCGAAACGTCACCCATTCCTTTTCATTCCTTCAAGTATTTTTACTTGGAATAAAATTTATTTTAGTTAAAGTGTTATAGAATGATATAGCGTGGAAATAGGCCCTTCAGCCCAACACCCATGCCAGCCAGCTACACTAGTCCCTCTTGTCTGTGTTTGGCCATATCCCTCCAAACCTGTCCTATCCAAGGACCTGTCTAACTGTTTCTTAAATGTTGGGCTAATCCCAGCCACAATGACTGTACCTCGTCTGGCAGTTTGTTCCATCAACTCATCGCTCTTCGTGTGAAAAGTTAAGGGCCTGTCCCACTTGGCCGTCATTTGCGCCTCATTTACGCGTTATATGTAAATTAGGTCGACACGTCGTGATGCGTGGGGTGCGCATGCGTTGCGCATGGTGAGGCGAGGAATCGTATATGCGGTGGCGTGCGGTATCGCACGGCGTTCCAGGGTTTAATAAAGGAACAAAATCCTCGCAAGCCATCTGCGTGACGTATCGCGTACGCACGCTGACGCATTGGGTACGCACGCTGACTCATTGGCGTCGTATGCTGGCGCCCCGACATCTAACGTGTATCGCATGGTTACGTCAGCGTGCGTCAACATCCTTACGTCCTTGCATCAATGTCCTGCCACGCGCCGCAGGGTAGTCTAATGACGTCACACGCACCAGACGGCTGTGATGACGCGTGATTTGCGCGCGACGTTCGCGCATCACGACGCATCGACCTATTTTCATATGACGCGTAAATGGGGCGCAAATTACAGCCAAGTGGGACAAGCCCTTTACCCCTCAGATTCCCATTAAATCTTTTCGCCTTCGCCTTAAACCTATGTCCTCTGGTCCTTGATTCGCCTGCTCTACCCAATCTATTTCTCTCATGATTTTATACACCTCTACAAATTCACCCCTCATCCTCCTGTGCTAATGGAATAAATTCCTAGCCTGCCCAACTTCTCCCTATAGCTCAGACCCTCAGGGGCCTGGCAACATCCTTATTATCTTGTACCCTTTCCAGCTTGACAACATTCTGAATTAAAAATAATCTTGGATTGTTTCTATAACCTTAAGGGTGCAGAGCTAAGCAAACCAGCAGCTCCTTAGAACACGAGTCCTGTTTATTCCAAGGAACTCTTTTAAATATTCCACTGCACACAATTACTGCCACCTAGACTGGAAGATCACATAACTATATTTAATGAGATAGCAGCCTTTAGGGCTCAATTACCATTCAACAGCTCTTAGTAAATAAAAGGCATAGAATGAAGCTCACTGTATATGTTATTCCCAATGTCATGTGCATATTTATTGGTTCCCCCTTATTCATTCTGCTACTTGGAACCACAAAAAACTCCAATAGATTTGTCAAACATTATTTCCCGTTCCCAAATTTCTGACCCACCCTATTATTATATTCTAAACATCCCATTGCCACTGTCGTGATAACAGATTTTCCCAACTGCTGTTATCAGCCAAACAGATTTGTAGTTTCACATTTCTTTATTTAAATAGTGCGGCTGCATTTGCTGCTTTCTTAACTGGATCATTATAGAACCTATGGTGCATTGGGAATGATAACCAGTGCATCCACAATCTTCAAATTTTAATCTTTCAGTGGCACAGTGGCGCAGCGGTAGAGTTGCTGCCTTACAACCCCAGGGTTCTGGGTTCGATCCTGACTACAGGTGCTGTCTGTACAGAGTTTGAACGTTCTCCCCGTGACTGCTTGTGTTTTCTCCGAGACCTTTGGTTTCCTCCCACACTCCAACCTCCCACAGGTTTGTACGTTAATTGGCTTGGTATGAATGTAAATTGTCCCTAGTGTGTGTGTGTAGGGTAGTGTTAATGTGCGGGGATTGATGGTCAGTGCGGACTCAGTGGGCCGAAGGGCCTGTTTCCGCAATGTATCTCTAAAACCAACCTTTGTCAGGTAGCACGATGGCGCAGCAGTAGAGTTGTTGCCTTACAGCGCTTACAGCACCCGAGACCCAGGTTCGATCCTGACTACAGGTGCTGCCTGAACAAAGTTTGTACGTTCTTCCCGTGACCTGCGTGGATTTTCGCCGACATCTTCGGTTTCCTCCCACACACCAAAAACGTACAGGTTTGTAGGTTAATTGGCTGGTTTAAGTGTAAATTATAATTTGTCCCTAGTGTTAATGTGCGGGGATCGCTGGTCGGTGCAGGCTCAGTGGGCCGAAAGGCCTGTTTCCGCGCTGTATTTTAAAACTAAACTAAACTTGTTATCTAGGTCAAATCCTTGGGATATTTTGGATTTTGGTCGCATTAGTTTTGCTAATACATTTATTTTAATAATGCAAATTCCTTACTGTTCCTCATTCTGTCTGGATCTTATTTTCTGTGCTGTTTCGGGAAGGTTCTCTGCCTTCTTTTATTGTCATTGTGTTGTTGTCGCAGTTAGTTTCTCTTGTCTAACTCTATAAAGCACCCACACATATTTCTGCTAATCTTTCTCTATTTGCGTACAGCTTGTTTTTATGATTCTCAACAGATTATTCTCATATTCCATTTTTCCTTTCATTATCACTATGGACTGTCATATGCTAGAGAATGGAGCAGCTGGGCTTGTACACTCTGAAGTTTAGAAGGATGAGAGGGTATCTCATTGAAACATATAAGATTGTTAAGGGCTTGGACACACTAGAGGCAGGAAACGTGTTCCCGATGTTGGGGGAGTCCAGAGGGGCCACAGTATAAGAATAAGGAGTAAGCCATTTAGAACGGAGACGAGGAAACACTTTTTCTCACAGAGAGTGGTGAGTCTGTGGAATTCTCTGCCTCAGAGGGCAGTGGAGGCAGGTTCTCCGGATGCTTTCAAGAGAGAGCTAGATAGTGCTTTTAAAAATAGCGGAGTCAAGGGATATGGGGAGAAGGCAGGAACGGGGTACTGATTGGGGATGATCAGCCATGATCACATTGAATGGCGGTGAAGGGCCAAATGGCCTACTCCTGCACCTATTGTTTATTGTCTATTGCAAATGTTCCTTCTCCGGGCTACTGCTCTTTAGGCCACGTTATAATTGTATTGTATTGTATTCAAATTTATTGTCATTGTCTCAATTAGAGACAACAAAATGAATTTCCCTTTACAGTCAGTATCATAAAAGTAAATAAATAATAAATATTAAAACATATTAAAAATAAAATAGAATTAAAAAAAAAGCACAAACACAGAAAGTCCACGACACAACATAACACATTATAAGCCTTGTTCCTTAGATCTAATATTAACTTTGCTTTGTTGTTTCAAACAATCTTACAAATTAAGTTTATATTACATATCAGTCTCAAGAAAGGTCGTGACCCAAAACGTCACCCATTCCTTCTCTCCAGAGGTGCTGCCTGTCCCGCTGAGTTACTCCAGCATTTTGTGTCTATCTTACATATTAAGGAATTATTTTGAATCTCAGAAATCCACCGTGTAGAATGTAAACGCACAGAAAGAGAGGCGGGGACTTCTGAAGACAATTATCCACATGCTACCTGCAAAGCTTCACATCAAATTCACCTATGGTTTGGGGACTTTGAGTTGGCAGACAGAATTTCATTTAAATAAATATAATTTTTCAGACATTAGATTTGATCATGAAATGCAATACGACCGGTATGGTGAATTGTAAATAGCTCCTGCTCATTCTGCAAACTCGTATTATGTTGTCACATCTTGTGATTTATTTTCTTCATTTCACCACACTGCTGATATTAGCATTTATTTTCCACTCGGAGGAAGCAGGAACATCTTCTCAGACCCATTTCTGGAGGGTCACTAAATGCTAATTACATCATGCCTTCTTTATCTGCCGTTAGTCATAAATGATTCCTTAACTTCATTTCCTTTCCAAAATGTATTCTGTCAATTAAAGTTGAAGTATTTTGCTTGCTTAGTAAAGGACTTTGAAGTCATACAGCCCAGCTAAATGGAGTGGGGAGCCCTGTTGTTAGCAATGAAGAAATAACAGTAAAGGCAGATTTACAATTTTGTGGTTCCTTTCACAAGGTTGAAGATTTGTAGCCAATAACTATATTTCAAACGTAGCTGCTGATTTAGAAGAGGAGATGCGCCTGCCTATTTTCCCAGAAGGAACTGCAGATGCTGGTTTAAACCGAAGATAGACACAAATTGCTGGAGTAACTCTGCGGGTCAGACAGCATCTCTGGAGAAAAGGAATGGCTGACCATTCCAGTCTGAAGAAAGGGTTTCGACCCAAAACATCACCTGTTCCTTTTCTCCAGAGATGCTGTCTGACCCGCTGAGTTACTCAGCTTTTTGTGTCTACCTTCTCACAACCGGTACCTATGTGTTATCCCGAGAATTATTGTGCAGAGTGTCACTGCCTCACAGATCCAGCAACCTGGCATAATCTTCACTTTGGGTGCTGTCTGCATGGACTTTGTGACCGCTCTGGCAGCTCAGGTTTCCTGCCATATTCAAAACACATGCAGGTTGTTACAGTGATTCTCCACGGTTAATTGCTCTTAGAGTGTAATTAGGTGGTAATGGGAGCTAATGGGACAGCGAGGAGGATAACATGGGATTAGTGTAGATGAGTACGTAATGGTTAGAATGAACGTTGAGCAAAAGAGATCAATTGCAGAGGGTGATCAGAGTGTTATGTAAAAACGTAGGTCTCAAAGAAGGTCTTAAATGAGAAGAGATAATAATAATAATAATAATAATAATAATAAATCTTTATTGTCATTGAACAGAGGTACAACGAGATTTGGTATGCAGCTTCCATCCGATGTAATAACTTAATTAACAAAAAATTTGGACACCCAGAGAAACAAGATTTAAAAACCCTCCAAAAAGAACAGTAAAACAGTATAAGTGCAAATAGGTCCGTGCCGGGTTGATGTGCGATGTGCCCATCCGTGGAAGACAGTTCATGGGGGGGGGGGGGGGGCACTCAGCAGGGCCAGTTCAGAGCAGCTATAGTTCTGGGGATGAAGCTGTTCCTGAGTCTGGAGGTGCGGGCGTAGAAGGCCTTGTAACGTCTGCCGGAAGGTAGAAGTTCGAACAGGCTATTGCAAGGGTGTGAGGAGTCTTTGTGAATGCTGACGGCCTTCCTGAGGCACCGTGTATTGTAGATGCCCTCCAAGGCTGGTAGCTGTGTGCGTAGATGGAGAAGGGTGCGTTAATTGAAAGGACCAGGACAGAATGTGCGTCTTTGATAATAGAATATGTAGGAAATGATTAGGGAGGAACTGCAGATCCTGGTTTAAACTGAAGATAGACACAAAAAGCTGGAGTAACTCAACCGGTCAGCCAATATCGCTGGAAAAAAGGAATAGGTGATGTTTTGGGTTGAGATTCTGCCTCGGGCTGAGAGTCAGTGGAAAATAACCCTTCCATCCCCTCTCTCTCTGTCTCTCCACCACCCAAGTCATTGGACTAGCTTTAAGATTCGCCTTGTTGAGTCCCATTGTCTGCAGATAGACACAAAATGCTGGAGTAACTCAACGGGACAGGCAGCATCTCTGGAGAGAAGGAATGGGGAGATGTCGTGCAGATTGTATATCATCCTGAGTTTAGAATCAACGGGACAAAATATCATTAGAATTTACAAAAGTCCATCAGGGTTGACTGACTGAAAGCAGGAAGATGCTTCCACTGGATGAGATGTACAGGACCTGGATGCACAGACTTGGTTTACACAGCAGTTTACTCAGGGCTGAGATGACAAGAAATGTCTTCACGGATGGTGGTGAATCTTTGGAATTCTCTTCCCTGGATCACCTTTGATCTCATTGTTGATGTTATTCGCAACGGAGATCTGTAGATTGACTGGATTTTATGGGAAGTAAGAGATGAGGTTACAGTGCAGGAACATTGCGTTCGGGTAGAAGATCAGCCGAGATCTTGATGAATAGCAGGCAAGTGTGGAGGAGCTGGATGGCCTACTCTTGCTTCTATTTATTTCCTTCTATTTTTATAAGATTGATAAATATTCAGTGAAATGTGGAGGCCTTTGAGCTCATTTAGCTATTGTAACCTTGGAATTATTCAAAACAGACTCTCCAAAAATAAATCGAGCATTTGCCAGCTGACTAAATGGAATGTTTGCAAGATGCCAAGGTGTATTCAGGCTTCATTTTCTGAAACGTACCGTTTGTTATATCTCATCTCTCATTCACAAAACCATTTGTAATCTATGTAGTGTAATCTGTCTCTATCCACTCCCATACACTCTAGTCTTCAGGGTCCAGATTGCCTTTTTTCAATTGTCATTCCTCAATCTTCACTTTGAATCGATGCATTCTGATTTCCTCCAGTCTTTGAACTTTCCTTGTGGTTTGCTCCTTCCTCGGATCCGTTTGTGCACAATTACCAGCCACAGTTACCACCGCTGTATGCAAGTTTATATCTAGGTCATACACCATTCTAACTTGGAAGTTCATTGCCTGTCCTTCAGCGTGCAGGGAAGAACTGCAGATGCTGGTTTCAATCGAAGATAGACATAAAATGCTGGAATAACTCAGCGGGACAGGTAGCATCTCTGCAGAGAAGGATTGGGTGACATTTTGGGTCGAGACCCTTCTTCAGACTGAAGAAGGATCTGAAGAAGTGTCTCGACCCGAAACGGCACCCATTCCTTCTCTGCAGAGATGCTGCCTGAGTTTGCTGATTACTCCAGCACTTTGAATGCCTGTGCAGGCTCGTTGTTTGAGTCTACTCCAGGAACCTCCTTTTCAATAATGTTCTATGAGTCAATCATCACCAGAATATCGTGGTCATTACGAAAGGTCCAGTCGCTGTCTTGTGGTTTGCATCTCGGATCCGTTCCCTCTATTACCGGCCACAGTTACCACCGCAAGTTTGCAATAAATGTTGGCATACACCATTCTAACTGACTGCATTGCCTGTACGAGAATGTTCGCAGGGAGGAACTGCAGATGGTGTTTCAATCGATGGTCGACATAAAATGCTGGAGTAACTCAGCGGGACAGGCAGCATCTCTGCAGACAAGGCATGGTGACGTTTTGGACCGAGACCCTTCTTGACCCCAAACAGCACCCATCCCTTTTCTCCAGAGATGCTGCCTGCCCCGCTGAGTTAAAGCCCTGTCCCACGGTACGTTCATTCCACGAGCTCTCCCAAGTTTGCCCTGATTCGAACTCGGAGATTTACGGTAATGGCCACTCGGTAATGGTACTCGGGGCTCTCGTTAACATTATTCAACATGTTGAAAAATCTTCACGAGTCTTGCCGTGCTTACCTGCCGCTAGCGAGTCTTCCCGAGTACCTGCCGTTAGCGTTACGAGCCGCTAAGAGGCGTCCCCGAGCTCCGACGTACCTGCTATGTTCATTCTCCGTGCTTACCACGAGTTTGATTTTCTTAAACTCGGGAGAGCTCTTGGAATAAACTCGTATCGTGGGACAGGGCTATTACTCCAGCATTTTGTGTCTATCTTTGATACAATCAAAAGGAGACGATGCCTGTATCTGCACAGTCCTTTCTCTGGAAACTCCTTAATTAAATCCCTATCTCTCCCCATTCTCACTAACATCATAAACTGCCCACTAGTCCACCTTTTCAGTGCCCTCTTGAAACCTTTGCTCCAAGACTGCAAATCTTCCCCTGTATTCTTCTAGTGTGCAGTATTTTAGCTCCACGTGGTGAAAAGCTCTTCAGGATGTTTTCTATGGCAAAACTCTGAACAATCACAAAGTGTTAAAATATTCCAATGTATTTGTGGGGATTACAGCATTTCGGGATGATCTCACCCTCCATCCCCTTTCACCACTCCAGGAGGCAGCTTTCAGAGACAAGCACTATTTTTACAGTTTAATATTTCCACAGTGAGCGTTTCACACCTCTTAGTTCCCACCTTTTATTTAAATTCTACCTTTTTCTAAATTTGTTTAAATGTAACAGAGTAATACTTTATTATTCAGTGACTGTGGGTGTCGATGCAATGTTTTACTTGTGGCATCGGTGAATTCATCTGCTCCTCTAGTTACAACAGGGACTTGCATTTATTTGTTTCAGAAAGATACTGGAAAAATCCAAGGTAGACAAAAAAGCTGGGGAATCTCAGCAGGTGAGGCAGCATCTATGGAGCGAAGAAATAGGCGACGTTTCGGGCCAAGACCCGAAACGTCGCCTATTCCTTCGCTCCATAGAAGTTGCCTCACCCGCTGAGTTTCTCCAGCTTTTTTTTGTCTACCTTGGAATTATTTAGCATTTTTGCCTCAATACGATATCCTTCCAGATACCTCTTCAGAGCAGTGTTGAATAGAATTCAACTCCATACTCCATAAACACAGATGAACTAATTCTTGGTCATAGAGAAGGTTTATGGAGAATCTTAAAGAAATATAGAGGTAGACAGGTAGGAGGGTTAGAATATGCAGCCCAGAGTTTAGGGTTCTGTAGGTACAACTAACAAAGGTGCAACAAAGCACGTCATGAGTGTTTATGCATCTTATGCATCCTGTATGGACTGGAACAATGATATTCTTAAGCCCCTGTCCCGCTTGGGAGACAGCAACCTCTGGTAACCTTGCCCGTCAACCCAAAAATAAAATCAAGGTCGAGGTGACCTGCAACCTCCTACCACCTCCCACGCATAAGTTGAAAACCTTCCTCGACTATGAAGAAAACTGGCTTTGACTAGACCTGCGACTAAAAAATGATCGATTTTTAAAACGGCAACCTATTTTTAGTCGAGGCTGGTTTTAATCACGATGAAAAAATAGCAGCAACCTAGATGAAGTCTCGACCACACGGAAACCACTTTCAACCATTAGAGAGAGTGACCAAAACCTCCGGTGACCTCATAGAAACCTTGGGTGGCGGGCAAGGTCACCAGAGGTTGCTGTTTAGGTCTCCTAAGTGGGACAGGCCCATTACTTTCTGCAGTATCCCTGGCGCATCAGAACATAAAACAGGTCTATTTAAGAATATTCTACCTGGCTGCCGGCAAAATGTTACCAGATTCCTGTGCTATTTTCTAAATAAAAATTGGGAATGTGTAGAATTGGAACATGAAGGGTCGTTGGAGAGGAACAGATTCCAGGAATGAGATGGAAAGGTTATTAAAGTTGCTAACTAGAAACATACTCCTCACATGAGTTGATCTTCTATGAACACAAATATATCATCATCACACCTTATTCTTCCACCTCAGAATCATAGACGTGTACAACACAGAAACACTGCCTAACAACCCATCTTGTGTATGCCGACCTTGACACCTATCTATACATAGAAACATAGAAACATAGAAAATAGGTGCAGGAGTAGGCCCTTCGAGCCTGCACCGCCATTCAATACGAATCCATATCCCTCTAGCTTCCCATCCAAGTCCCTGTTCAAATGCCTTTTAAATATTGTCATTGTATTTGCCTTTAGCATCACATTCCAAATATTCACCACCTCTGTTATAAAAACGTACCCCTCCAATCTCGTTTAAATTCCCCTTACACCTTAAACCTTTGACCTCTCATTCTAAACACCTCTGCTATCGTATCTATCTGGTGTATCATTTATCTCAAAAAATAGATCCATTTGTTTTTTTAGATATATACTCCCTTGTGGGTCTTTCAAAATTTGCGAGTTCAACCCCCAGAACGATTTGTTCGTAGAGATTCCTTCCAGTTTTAAAACAAAAGATAGAGGGGAATGATCTGAAATTGTATTGGTGTGATATTTAGGGTTAAGAGTATAAGGGATTAGTTTTGAATCCACTAGGAAATAGTCTATACGTGAGTATGTTTTATGCACCATTAAATAAAACGAGTATTCCCTTCCAGTCGGATTCGCGATCCTCCAAACGTCTGCTATATTTGTATTTTTTATATATGTATTTAAGAGTTCACTAGTTTTAGATTTCATATTACCTCTTTGTTTTTGCGTCGATTTATCTAAATACGGATCTAAAGCACAGTTGAAGTCTCCTCCAATTATAACATTTTGGTAGTTAGATTCTGCGATTTTATTCAGGATTTTATTAAAAAATTGAGGATTATCAAAATTGGGCGCATATATGTTTACCAAGGTGATTGGCGTAGCATAAATCTCTCCTGTGACTATAAGGTATCTCCCTTCCTTATCTGATATAATATTCTTTGATTTGAATGGTATTCCTTTGCGAATAATAATTGCGGTGCCTCTGGATTTCGATGTGTATGAGGAGCGAAATATTTGGCCTATCCATTTCGCCCTCAATCTCATCTGGTCTTGATGTTTAAGGTGCGTTTCTTGTAGAAAAGAAATGTCTGTGTTATATGATTTCAACTGAGCTAGTATTTTGCCCCTTTTAATTGGTTCATTAATACCCCTTTTATTCCAGCTACAGAGTGTGATTCCTCCCATTTTCTTTTGTTTATCATCTTGCATTTTCTCTGATTTTAGTACCTTTATTTATTACGGTGCATCCGTAGCTCAGGACTCTGGATAGTTGGGGGGCGTTTATATTATTAACTTCCTTGGTAGATCCCTTTTGCGATTTTCCTTGAAAAAAAAACACATAATAGTAACATATTGTGATAAAAAAAAATAAAAAAATTGACAGATAAAATTACAGTGTCTGAAGTGTTCGACACTGTAATGCATGTCCCACACGTCTGTGGGGTCCGACATTTATTCGACTTCCGAAATTGATGATGTGCTGTTAGCTCCGCTCTTTTTATTATTCTGTCCCTAAGAAGGCGGTGCCATTTCAAATTCAGTTAAATTTCACCCGTTAGCTTATCTATATCTGTATATATATATATATATATATATTTCATTGGCCAGTATCCGATCTGTGTTCAGCTACTGTGAAATTTATTTATCTAACACTTTCATTTACTAATTATTTATAATTAGTTATATCTTTGATAAAAGTTAGCTGTTAGCTGTAAGGGTTAACCAGAAACAGGCTCCTGGAATTGAACCAGGTGCCTGAGTCTTCTCCCTTCTTCACACAAACTACATATCCCTTATCATTTCAATGTTATCTACTTTAATTCTAAAATTAGTCATCTCTATATATGAACTAGTCAGTCTTATAAGCAGATTATTACATTTTACCCATTATATAGTTCAGGTTAGTTTCCATTTATATTTCTATATTAACATCAGACTGGCTGCGGAGGCCACAAATAGACCCCGACCCCGGGTGACCACAGAGGAAGTGAACTTTCTGATGCCTTTCCCTACAGTTGAAAATTTTGATTCTGTTGTGGGGGGGACGTTCGTGTTGAATTCTATAATGTGTTGTGTCATTTTTCTTTTTTTTTTAAATTTTTCTATGGATTAAAAATAAATTGGACGAGAAAGGAATGGAGGGTTATGGTCTGAGCGCAGGTATATGGGACTAGGGGAGAATACGTGTTTGGCACGGACTAGAAGGGTCGAGATGGCCTGTTTCCGTGCTGTAATTGTTATATGGTTATATGTACGGACACTTCATTATTTCTTCAATGTAAAGCACTTTGGTTTCAACGCGAGTTGATTTAAATGTGCTATATAAATAACATTTACTTCCTTACTTACTTACTTACAGAAGCCAGGTGAAAAGGCTTACTTCTCTTCCTGTGTTCCCACGGACTCTGATGGATACCAATTAAACACACTTCAATTGCTCCTGGTTTTTGACAAGGGGACTCTGGCACACAAATCTTGGCAGTTCCTCATTCCTTGCTGTTCTGTCTAATGAAGCAGGATTAGTTTGTCAACAAGATCTCATCTATTGATTTGCTGCCACAGGGCCATTGGACTTTATTGACGAGATTGCAGGTCCCTCCATCTCATTTCAATACTTGGTGACAGCAAATTGGCAGCGAAATATTGCCCCCGGTCCAGACGCAAAGATAGAGGACAAAGTTGTCAGTGGGTGTTTGTGAATCAGTCGACTTCTTTTGTGCCTGCGTGCTATGTTGGCTGTGTAGTGATAACATTGGCTGAATTCCTGCAGTGGCATCTCAGACGATGTGGACAAATATGATATCATTCCAGCTGAACCATTACCGAGAACGGTAGAAACAATCGTTACACAAATTCCTACTGTTCCCTCCTGTAAACATATTGGGATTTACACACACAGATACAGTTCCAGCCTAGGCTGCCAATGCACCACAAATTTATCTACTCAAGTCACATTTGGCAGGGACTCTGGTGATGAGCTTGGCTTTCTTCCAGTTTGCAAGTCACCTACACTTATTACAGTTGTCAGACTTCGAGTAGTGCTTGTAATCGTACACCATTTATACTCTCCTGCCTGCATTGCAATACACAGACAGATGGTGGATTACTGCTGCTCATAGTGTATTCCCTGCATGGCAAAAGGGGCAAGCCACTGATGGTGATGTAGGCTTCGATTGTTCCATTCAATGAGGCACGGTCTTTACTTTCACCCCATGGCAGCTTGACTAATGTTTGATTCCATTCTGTCCGACACTCCGTTTGCTTATCTGATTACCACTTGTATGTGCTGGATGCAACGAGATATAACAACATTTGCAATGCTTTCCTCTCAGCTTAACCATTCATCAAGGCTTTGGGCAGATGACATTTGCCAAGGGAGTGACACCAACATTGACCTGCGATCCTATTTCGTCTTAATTAATGGTAATTTCAGAATCTTCCAATAGTTTTCACTCACAGAGACTGCAAAGGAAGATGACAGCAGAACTAATTAGTTATAACAATCAGCAAAGGGATGATGAGATCTTTAAGATTACCGAGAATTCTATAGTGGGGGGGGGGGCAAAAAGCCACTATAAATGTATGATAATTGCTAATCAATAGGGAATTAGGGAGAAACATTTTTCCTCAAAGTGTCCAAAATGTAGAATTCAGTATCGCAATGGACAATTATAGTAATTAGTTGGCTTATATTAAGGGGTAACTGGATTTACACGATAGGGAGATGTAAGGATACAGCTCAATATGTCAAAGTTAGGTAGAGTGGCCTATTTTTATACTGCAGTCAGGTGTGTCCTTATGTAACTTCACAGGATGAATCTTGCTTAATCCAGCTCACTTGTAGTATTTGTTTCCCTTCCCCATCAACCATAGGTTTTGCCCACAGCCACGCTGGCTGCCTCGCCAACAGCCTGTCTTCGTCTTTTTCCTTTGTTGTGTTTTTAGTTTGTTGCAAAATGTATCTTTTAGTTTATCTTTAGTTTTGTATTTATGGGGGTTGGTGAGGGTGGGGGAAAGTTTTCTTATCTCTTTCCTCGACAGAGATGCAACGTTTTCCATGTCGTATCTCTGTCCGCACTGCGGCCTAACATCGTGGAGCTGGCAGCCTCTTGTTTGGGACTTCTAGAGTCCAAAACTACGGAGCCTGCGGATTTTAACATCTTGGAGCGGGCGATCCCTTTGAACAGGTCGGCCTTTGGTGCCCCAACCTGCGGGGGCTGCGGACTTTAACATCGTGAAACTCGCGGTCCCTAGTTAGGGACCGACTTTGAGGACTGCAAACCGCAGGAGTATCGACCGCCCCGATGCAGGAGCTTAGACCGCCCTGACATGGGAGATCGATCGGTGGCAGCAGATGGTCCAACTCCCCCGAGCATGGGAGGAAAGGAAGAAAGAAGATAAGACTTTATTGCCTTCCATCACAGTGGGGAATGTAGAGCAGTTTTGTGGTGGATGTTTATGTCAAATTTTTATATAGTTGTGTGTCTTGTTATTTTGGTATGACTGTATGGCAAATCAAATTCCTCTTATGTTGCAAAACATACTTGGCTAATAAATTATGATTATGTTTATGAATATGATTTGTGGTTCTGCTGTACCTATTGACCTTGAGGTGTGGTGCTTGCTATTGTGCTGTGAAATGGAGTCGACTATAAGCCTGACCAGCCCCAGGTGATAGTTTCTGCACCTGAACCACTGAGGTACTCTAGCACTTTGTGCTTTGCTCAAGATTCTAACATTTGCAGTTCCTTGTATCTCCATGTTAGATTATGGGCTCACTGCTATCAATTACCATTCAACATTTTTTAAATGTCTCTGATGATAAAACTAATTTAAAATGCCTTAAATTGTTAATAAAAAAAACTAATTAAAAACATAAAAGCTAAATAAACGAACCACGTAGTGATCCCTTTCAAATAATTGGGGTCAACGTACTTGCGCCGTCTTCATTTGGTGTAAGTCTAATGTGATGCGTACAAATTGCATCCAGCCTCTTAGCTCGGTACTCATGTGCTCTGTGCACTTAGAGGGGACATAGCACACCAACGCCTCTTCTTCCTTAGAAGACTTACTGGCCTGTCCCACTTAGTCGATTTTTCAGGCGACTGTCAAGTTGTCGGCAGTCACCTGAGACAACCAGCGACTGTCAGAATGGCGACTGTCACACACACACAACACACACACACACACACACACACACACACACACACACACACACACACACACACACACACACACACACACACACACACACACACACACACACACACACACACACACACACACACACATTGCTTCCTTCACCAGCCCGTTATGCAGGCGGGGGACAGGACAAGCGGGGGGAGCGCTGTCTGAGTGAAATTCACACAGTGCAAAACCAATGTGTTACAGACACACACCGCGATGAACAGGAAGGTCGCCGCTGTAATTAAGATGGCTAAAGCAAAAGTGTACGGTAAATCCTTTAAAAGGCGGATGGGGGCGGAGGGAAAAGGAGTGGAGCCAACTTTTAAGAAGCCAGAGATACACGGCTGTGAAGCTCGGCGGACATTTAACATTACAGGTCAGTTATCCTTGGTTCTGAAAACTACTGCTTACGGTTTTTTTTTCCCAATGAGCCAATGAAATTCACTGGTCAGCACCGGCTACAACCTACAAGAACCTTCGACCTCCTGGCGACCCACCTACGGCACGGGAATTCTCGCTACTCTCCATGGCGGCTTCATTCCAGTCGCCGGTAATTTTTCAACATGTTGAACAGTGCAGCCATCAGACCTCGTGTTCACCACTGACTTACTTCTTTCAGTGCCCAGGCACAGAAGCCAAAAGGCGAGCTGACCCCCGAACAGTCATGTTGTTTGCTGGAATCTACAGCCAGGGATAATAATGTTTCCATTATTGAGATATGTATATGTTAGAACATAGAACAGTGCAGCACAGAAACAGGTTCCATACCCCTGGGTGTCAGTGCCAACCATGATGCCGATTTAAACGGAGCATCTGCCTGCACGTGGCCCACATCCCTTCATTCCTTGCCTGTCCTTATCTGTCGAAATGTCCCTTAAAATTGTTCTGCTATCTGCTTTCACCGCCTTCCCTAACAGCATGAACCAGGTACCTGACAGTCGATAGTGTTTTATCATCATATGTCCCAGATAGAACAATGAAATTCTTACTTGCAGCAACATTGTACACTGTAAACAATATAATAAATGAGAAAAACAATGTTTTTAAAAAATTGCTTTGTAAATCTTTAAACTTTCTCCCCTCACCTTAAAAGTATTCCCTTCATATCTTTTTGCCAGTCTTCCTTCTGTTATCTAAATGAAGGCATCAAATCTTATTCTGTGCAGGAATAGGCTTCTGTTTAAAGAGTTGGCACACTATGGAAATCTATTAAATGTTAACAACTAATTAACACTGAAAGAAATCTCTACGCTGCAATCTTTGATGAGTTGCAAGATGGCCATGCTGTGCTATGGAATACATATCTTATCCATGTAACATGTTGTAGCCTGTATGGGATAATTAAAATATCAGAGAGCTTTGTATTGGATTGCCGGAAATCCCATCTCATAATATTTTATCTGCCATCTTGCACCTCGTATCTTATTTGGTCATTGATCGAGATCCAGGAGGGTTAGGGTAAATTTCAAAGGAAATAATTTGCTATTATACAGCAACGTCCAGTTGCCAGCGTGTCTCAACGTACTCAAGACCAGTGAAGCTTTTTTGTTGTAAGAAATTGGGCATTAAATCTGCACAAAACATGACCCAACCAAAACCATTGTGACAAATGATCAGATAATCTCCTTGTAACAGTTTGTCGTAGCTCAGATACTGTCAATCTTCAAGGCAAGAGTAAAAAGGGATATTTTGCTTCTTCTTGTGATTACAATCACAGTATGGCCTTGATATACGGTTTTGACCAAAAGACAGCATCTTGAACAGATAGAATTGTTGCAGGTCTACACTGCAAATTACTGCAAGGCTTTTGTGCTAATTCAAATTGCACCCCATTTGAACCTTTTACACTATGATATTCCCAGTCAATATAGAGAAAGTAAAAACCCTCACTACGTCTTGACTGTGGAATTCTGTGCCTCAGAGGGCGGTGGAGGCCGGTTCTCTGGATACTTTCAAGAGAGAACTGGAAAGGGCTCTTAAAGATTCAGGAGTCAGGGGATATGGGAAGGCAGGAACGGGGTACTGATTGGGGATGATCAGCCATGATCACATTGAATGGCGGTGCTGGCTCGAAGGGCCGGATGGCCTACTCCTGCACCTATTGTCTATTGTCTATTGATCTGCAGCTGTCTGCAATCTCCTGGCATATTTGTTCTTCTAATTCCCGTGGACTATTTGGGGGTCTGTAGTTCATCCCCAACAAGGTGATCATCCCTTTTATTGTTCCTCAGCTCCACCCATATAGCCTCACTAAAAGAACCATCGGTAATGTCACCTCTGCCCACTGCTGTGATTAATATTACCTGCCTTGCCCTTCACTCTAACAGGGACGTGCATGTCCTGAGCTTTTGTCAGCACACTTCCGAAAACATCCCACTTTCCTGGCGTTCCTTTTCCTTCAACACCCTGCTCCAATCCACTTGAGCGAGACCTTCTCTCACACCATCAAATAAAATAAAACTTTTTTTTTGACTAATCCATCAGAATTCGTCGAGGGTGCAACATAGAACAGAAAAGGGGCAACTAGTGGATGTGTTATTATTGGGTTTTCAGAAGGTTTCTGATAAGAAGTCATTAGGGGGTTGGTAAACAAGGTTAGAACACACCATGCTAGGGGTAAAATATTAACATGCACTGAAACGTGGTTATTGAAGAGAAAGCAAAGAGTGGGAATAAATAGATCTGGGGTAAGGTTAAAAGATGAATAGTGGATTAGTCAGGGATCTCTGCTTGAGTCCAAGCTATGCATGTACTGTGCCAATGAGTGAGTTTCAGGTATGAGACATCACATTTCCAAGTTTACTGGTGATATAAAATTAGACGGATTGGAGGGACAAGGTTATAAAAATGCTTTAAGACATTATAGTCAAGCTGAGTGTGTGGGGGAGGAACATAGCAGATGCAATATAATATGAAAAAGTATATCTACTTTGGTGTATAGAATAGAAATCCTAAGAAGTTGCTTACAGTTAATGTTCAATGTGACCTAGGTGTCCGAGCATACAGAATCTTGTACAACATACCTGCCGGTGCAACAAGTAGTTAGGGAGACATATTTTCATGTAGTCTCTATTATGCTGGGATTTGAGTGCAGGGTTAAATATATCTTCTGCAATTATATATAGCCTTTGTGACATTGCACCTGCAGTAGTGTGTATAGTATTAGTCTCTTTTCCTAAAATGGATAGACTTGTAATAGATGTACAAAAATCACCATGCTGGCTTCAAAGATCACAGGAATTTGCATGCGAGAGTAAGGACTGCCTTCACTGGAGTTTAATGGATAAGGGGAGATCTCAGTGCAACGTATACAATTCCTTCAGGGATTTCCAGGCTGGGTTAGTTTAATTTAGTTTAGAGATACAGCGCGGAAACAGGCCCTTCAGCCCACCGAGTCTGCATCGACCAACGGCCCCCGCACATTAACACTAGCCTACATGCACCGGGGACAATTTTACATTTATACCAAAGCCAACTAACCTAAATCGTTTGGAGGGAAACCAAAGATCGTGGAGAAAACCCATGCAGATCATGGGGAGAACGTACAAACTCCATACAGACAAGCACCTATAGTAGGATCGAACTCGGGTCTCTGGCGCTGTAAGACAGTAGGTCTACCACTGTGTCACCGTGCCGCCCATGCAGCGAGGAGGTTTCCCGATCGCTGAAGAGTCTAGAACTGGTGTCACAGGCCACTGAGGATTGAGATGAGGAGAAATTGTGTTCATTCAGAGATGTTCTTTGGAATCTTTTACATTGAAGGATTGTGGAGGCTTCATCATTGAGTTCATTTAAAACAAAGATTAATAGTCTTCTGGATATTGAAGGTATCAATGAATATGGGTATATGCAGGAAAATGGCACTAAGGTGTCAGATCACCATGATCTTGATGCATACTGGAACAAGCTCAACAGGTCAAATGGCCTCTTACTAGTATCATTTTATATGCTCTTGTCTTCGTTAATCTTGATGTGCCACTTGAATGCTTTGACTAATTGTTCACTGGAATTAGAGTTGCCTGGCAGCCTCAATACTGAGACAGAGACTGGTGGGGTGTGAACTTTAGCCGAGGAACCTTCACATCAACTGAGACATATCCGTGGGTTGGAAATAGAGCACGTGTTCAGCTAGGCAATTGATGCCGTGGTGAAATAAAACTTAGAAGAACCTCTTTGAGGCCTGAATGTGGCATTCTGATTCTAACAGAATTATCTTGTAAAATCAATTTTCTACAAATGCTGGAAGCTTCATGGAAAGCAAAACTCCAGACCCATGGAATACATCTAGCAAGAATCTTGAGGTTCTGTATGCATTTCTATTTGCATTTCAATAAACAGGCATCCGACAACATTGTTAAAAAGGTCAACTATGTAAGAGATGTTCCTGGTCAAAGTCAAAGGCATCAATGCAGTCAAGTGATGAACTCTCCTTGATCAAGTTCAAGTTCAAGTTTATTGTCATGTGTCCCTGATAGGACAATGAAATCCTTGCTTTGCTTCAGCACACAGAACATAGTAGGCATTTACTACAAAACACATGAATAAATAAGCTGATAAAGTGCAAATAACAAATAATGGGTTATTACTGTTCAGAGTTTTGTCCGAGCCAGGTTTAATAGCCTGATGGCTGTGGGGAAGTAGCTGTTCCTGAACCTGGTTGTTGCAGTCTTCAGGCTCCTGTACCCTCTGCCTGAAGGTAGCAGGTAGATCAGTGTGTGGCCAGAATGGTGTGGGTCTTTGATGATACTGCCAGCCTTTTTGAGGCAGCGACTTCGATAAATCACCTGGATGGAAGGAAGGTCAGAGCCGATGATGGACTGGGCAGTGTTTACTACTTTTTGTAGTCTCTTCCTCTCCAGGGCGCTCAAGTTGCCGAACCAAGCCACGATGCAACCGGTCAGCATGCTCTCTACTGTGCACCTGTCATCATCGTCGATCAATATCGATCATCGATATTGATCATCGATATTGATTGATCTCATCATTGATCAATATCTTTCCCCAAACTGCTGTCCTTTCAACTTTCAATCATCTTTATATTACCAATGCCAGTGGTGAAACCTGTAAATAAAAATTAAAAATATGCTATAAATATTGGACACTTGGATTAAAATAGAAACACTGGAAATCCTCAGTAGGTCAGGCAGCATCAGTGTAGAAAGGAATGTGGTCACAGAACTGAAATATTAACTGTTTCTCCTGCCACAAATGCCGTTTAACCTGCTTAGTGTTGCCAGTATTTTGTGTTTTTATTATGGAATGTGTGAACGGCCCCTCCTGGGAACAATTTGAAATGTATTCATTGAATTAACTGACCACCTTCCATGACTAAGAGGAAAAGAGTCTGTCTACTCCAATGCTGAACTCAGCAGTCATGGCCCTGAACAAGGCCACAAGAAAAAGAAATGTCCCTGACTCATAAAAATAAGCATTCAGACCAATGCATTAATCCAACTTTCATGCCTGTCTGAAGAAGCGTTTCGGCCCAAAACATTGCCTATTTCCTTCGCTCCATAGATGCTACTGCACCCGCTGAGTTTCTCCAGCACTTTGGTCTACTTTCATGCCAATTTACTCAATGTAACGTCCCCGATTCTCAGTCCACCCCCTCGCCCACTGCAACACTCCCTTCAACATCACAGTCGCTCTATCCAGCACCCCGTCACGCAATCTCATCTATCAATTGCAATATTCACCCTCTTAATCCAATGTTCAGTATCCCACTCACACTGCCCAGTGTCCCACTCACACTGCCCAGTGTCCCACTCACCCTGCCCAGTGTCCCACTCACCCTGTCTTAAATGCCATTCATCTGGTCCACAATTTATTTTATATTCTATAGCTAATTAATCTGTTCACTTTTGATCATTGAGATTGGGCCAAAATGTTGAGCTTAGGTTTCCATGTTAATACATTCTAGCATCGCCCAACAATCTGTTCTGCAATGGGGATCATGGGATTACCAGGGCAATTTTATCTCAATAAATTTAAAACTATGTTGGATCTTTTCATAAGTGGAACCTCTGCCTCCTCATTGAATCTAACGTGTTATATGTATCGCTGGTACTGCTACACCTTTAACTCCAGCAGGATATGGCTGTAAAACCCTGTACCTGTCCTTCTCTATTAAGGTTTGTAGTTGTAATAAGAGGATGGTTTTAATTTAGTTTCAGCACTGAGCAGTTAAGCCGGATTGAACGCATTTCTTTTCTTGTTCAAATGCTGCTCTCTAAGCCTCAGTGTTGGTGCAGACGAGGAAATGAAAAGCTTTGGGATCAGAGTGTGCAGAGAAGTAATGGGAATAATGAGCGAAAGCAAAAGACTGATCACTGGCCTCTTCTGCTCAGTTCAGGAAAGGAATAATCCCCCTCTGGGCTTGAATCCAACCAGACTGTTGGATGAAAGGATTCTTAAGCATGATTATGCAAGTAACATAAGTTAAAAATGTTTTGTGCCTGGGTATCAAACACAAGGAGCAAATTGCCATTTCCTGAAGAATGAAGTTATTGCGAGTGAAATGTATTTGTTAATCGGAGGGAGGAATTTTCTCAGACTGGAGACTGTTATATTTCTCAGACGCACCTTGTTATATGACATTGCTTTCTTGTGCAAACTCTGTTTGCACCAATTCTAAGTCATCCTACTCATTCTCTGTCCTGCAGCTTGTTCACTCCATGGATCAGCATACATTGTATCCTAACTGGCACGATGTCCACTCATCCAAAACTGCTCTACATTGGATCTTGTATCCAAACCCCATGCAACCCTGTGTCTCCCCATCTCTGTATCCTCCTCCAGTTTGACGATGTCTCTGTGATCCCTATACGCCGCTAATTCTGGACGTTTGTGTGTTTCTGCTTTTCACTGTTCTGTGCTGGGAGGCTCTGTTTTCTGCTGGCACTTCCAATATCTGAACTCTTCACTTTCCTCTTCTAAGAACTTCACTTTGCATGTCTTAATATTCCTTACATTGCTCAATTTAGTCGATCACAAACTGCTGACCCTTTGAACGCGAGTGATGAAACATTTAAGGATAATTCAGTCCTGGATCTGCGCTCTGGAGATATGGCCTAGCAAGCAGAGAAAAGGTAAATGCTGGTGCATTTCTTCTTAGAAGATCCTCATTAATTTTACACCCATAGTTGGGAAGAAACTGTCCCTGAATCTGGAGGTGTGTTTTATTTTCACACTCCTTTATCTTTTATCCGATGGGAGAGGGGAGACGAGGGAGTGTCCAGGGTGTGACTCATCTGTGATTATGCTGCTGGCCTTGCCGAGGTAGCGTGAGGTGTAAATGGAGTCAATAGAAGGGAGGTCGGCTTGTGTGATGGTCTGGGCTGCGTCCACAATTCGCTGCAATTTCTTGTGGTCTTGGATGGAGCTGTTCCCAAA
>NC_073400.1:7938865-8126365 GCF_028641065.1 Leucoraja erinaceus
TGAAAATCAGCTATAAATGCATAAATGTATCAAACATTTGTATACTGATGTAACTTGCAGGTAATGAACCATTCATGATGTGCATCTCCTACATGTACAACCTGTCAAAATACACAACTAGTAAGATATAGTTGCATAATTTACAATATACTGCATTTAGATAAATTGCCCTCAGCATGGCTTCTAAAGATGAAACTTGTGGTCCATGGTGTAGTTTTCCTGTGAATAATGCTACTAAAGATGCTATCAGTATTTAATAGTAAGATTAAACGAGTACTTACCAGTATGAAGTTTGATCTGTATTTTATGAGGAGTTACGGTGAGGTATTACGTGAAGACCCCAGCCCAGTGCGCAGGTGCGGCATACTTCGAAGCAGCGGTGTGAAATCACAGGATAGACACAATATTTGAAGTAAGATAGTAAAGATCATGAGACATCAGTTTATTAGTTTGATCTATATATTGAGGGTGGGAGCGGAGGGCACGTAATCCCTCATCGTAACTCCTCATAAAATACAGATCAAACTTCATACTGGTAAGTACTCGTTTAACCCTACTATTTTACTTCGGAGTCACGTGAGTGATTCCGTGAAGACTTCAAAGGTCTGTGATTTCAAACCGTGTAACGGTTTATATTTCACTCACTGCCGAAGTTTTTGAGGGAGGAAGTGTTATCGTAATCAACCAATGGATCTGCTTTCACAAGAAACAGAAAGGTATTTGTTAACAATAACAACATAAAGAGCTCCCCTGAGCTTAAATTAATATTGCAGTTTGTAATATTCTTTCTGCAATTAAATCAGGCTTATCAACGGTTTACAATAAAAAATGTTCTGAACGTTGTTCCCTTGACCATTCTGCCGTATTGAGAATGTGGTCAACCGGGATGTCCATTCGTTTAGCCGCTGATATCAATGCTGCCCTAGTGGAATGGGATTAAAATGTATTATTATCTATTCCGGCAGCTTTCAGTACCTGTTTGAGCCACCTTGGAGTGGTTTGGCTCGTACCCCGTCTTGGGGTTTCTGTGGTTGACCCATAGGCTTTCCTCTCCCTCTAAGATTGTGGGTTGTGTCTATATATTGTAGTAGATGGGTCACCACACTCAACCTGGACTCTGGTGGGTAGGCCCGGAATCCCACCAGTGAATTGGGCGTTCCTGGTCCATATAACCATATAACAATTGCAGCACGGAAAACACAGGCCATCTCGACCCTACTAGTCCGTGCCGAACTCATAATCTCGCCTAGTCCTATATACCTGCGAGTTAGGTTTTTACCAGACCTAGAATGATGAACGTGATGCGTCTGGGGTAATCACCATGTTATCCAGTCTAGTTTTATGGAGTGACTGGACTCTGTGAGCGTATACAAGAGCCATAAGCATGAGCGTTTTTAACATAGATTGAGCAAGACTGAGGGATCTGGCTGGTGCCATTCTCTGAGATATGTCAATATCACACCGATATCCCATACATGGGTATACCTGGGTTTTTGGGGCTTATTATTATAGTTGCCCTTCATAAGTTATCTTCAGTGGATGGGATCCCAAGCTCTGCTGTCATGCTGTTTTAGATAAGCAGACAAGGCGCTCCATGCTGTATTTGCGGCACTGTAACTCACCTTTTAGTCATGGTGTAGATGTTCCAGGAACTCCAATACGTCAGTGGTTGAATAGTTTGGTATGTTGTCCCTGCGTCGTGGCAGTATTTTACCCATGTTAGCTCTTGGTGACTGTTCGCAGGGATGGCGACATGGTGGTAATGGTTCCTTTGGATAATCCCAGTCCCTGGTAAGGTCTATTCAAAACCTGCACCCAGGAGTTTGATGTTTCCCTGGCATGGGTGGCTTATGCCTGATACTGGGTTGAGTCAGCAACCATGGTCCACTAGGGAAATCCATAGGTGACTCGCCCACCATGTCGCGATGAACTGGGAACCATGGCTGTGTAGGCTGGTCGGGCACGTTCAATATCTCGGAGACAGATCCCATCTGTATTGCGAAGTGCCCGACTGATGAGGCAGAAGGGAGGAAGGCAAAGCAGAAATTCCCCCTTCCAGCGTGTAGGCATCTATTGCTGCTGCCTCTGATCTGGTTCCTAAGTCACATACATAGGTTACTGGTGATTCCGTCTTGTGCAACCAAATTGATATCTGGCTTTCAAACTGCTTAATACCTTTAGCAGATATTTTGGGTTTGACATCTATTCAATGTTATCATAAATTTTTACCCGTGACGTGGTGTCTCCCACTGTGTTCTAGCTTCCTAGGAAATAGGCAGCTGATAGTTAAAATGTCTTTTGACACACCATTGCCAGATCTGTTTGACCAATTTGTTGCACAATAATGATTTTATGCTCCCCATATGGTTGATATAAACCACCACCATAGTATTATCAATCCATAACCACATATGTACGTGCTGCATTTGAAATGCATATGCTTTTTAGCCCAATAGGCGATCACCAATCCCAAGTAGTTGATGCCCGGTGTGTGTAGTAACGATGATTCTGAATTGGTCCATCTGTTACCTGTGCTGGATATGGAGTTTAGTTGCTCCCCAGCCTAAAGTACTGGCATCGGTTTTTAATAACCAAGTTGGGATTGGTGATGATAATAGGGCTGAAATCTATGCCAAATATATGTCTGCCCACCACTGTAATTGTGATATAGCTTCAGGGGGTACATTCATGATTTGATTATAGTGACCCAAGTACCTTGGCAAAGTAACAGTCATATGGATGGAATTGTTATTGAAGCCCAGATAATCCATGGTAGTTAACGGCTTCAATTCTGGTTTATCTTGGCGTGGGATGAACCTCAGAGCTTTAGGGAGCTGTTTCGTAGCTAGAACTGCTGCCACAGCTAATTCCTTTGTTTTCCCTAATATGAGGATATCATCCAATATATGCCATGATTATGCTTGTTTTCTTAATATTTTCATGGCCATTTTTAATATTTATAATAGTTTAGGGCTGAGGTTAGACCATTGGGAATGCTCTATACTCTCATAGTTGCCCTAACCGGGATATCCATTATCCAGGTAAAATTTTTTAGGTATCTACAATGATCCTAGTGTATGGGTATAAGATAGTTAGCATCTTCCATATCAATGCTCGCCATAAGGTATCCTTTGGAGATCAGATGTCTGGCAGTGACAAAAAACCCGTCTCCATCTTAAAGTGTATATACTCAACAGATTTATTTAGTGATATTAGATCAATGATGATGCTACATTCACCATCTTTTGTAGTTTTGGTGAATATATTCAATACAAATTCCAATGGTTCATGTTTACTCCCATGATCCGTTTAGTAATGAGCCTTTCTAGTTCAGCTTGACCTTCTCACTTCTCTTTTTTAGAGGGAGAAAATGCCCTTTGGGCGCATTGCTGAACTGGCGGTAATATGCCCAATTTGAATTCAAGTTTTTATCCTCTAATACTGTTGAGTATATATTAGTTATTTGTGACAGCACCCCATGCTTTATCAACAAGTGTAAATGCCCCCCCCCCCCCCCCCCCGCAGTTAGTAGAACACCCTTATTTAGTGTAAACTGGGAGGAACCAGACTACCTACCTCCATGTTTATTGTTTTTTCATGAAGGCTTAGTTTTGCTGGTATGCTGGTGCTGTCGGTGGGGCGGCGCATTTTCCCACGGCTCCGCTCTGGGCCCCTGTCTAAAAAGAACTTTGGGGGTAATGTGAAGCGGTCGCCAGGCTTTCACCAGTCCTTGTTCGATATTTGCTGGTGGATGCCGAGGGGTGCTGCCAGCTGGGTGTTGGATGCGATGTCCTGCTCGTTCCATGGCCTGCCCTCATGAGGCGCACAGGTTTAGCTGCCTCTCTTCCCGCAGCAGCGGTTTGCATAGCCCCGTATATTTGGGGTTGCGGGCAGGTCTTATATGCACAAATATCAGTCGAGTATCCCAAATTTGGGAACATCTTAGGCGTCAGCACACTCGTAGTGCAACGGGATAGTCTCATCCTGGGAGAACCACCTTGGTGATCATGGCGTCTCGCCTGCCAGGTGAGTATGATCCGTGGAAAAAACGAGCAAAGGCGGTGACATCTTGACCCTCTGTTAGGAGCTTCAAAGTTCGCTGCTTTTAGCTCTTGTCTGCGAGTCTGCTGACCCAGCTGCCTGCGGATTTGCCTCTAGAAAGGCCTACTCCTGCAGGGCTTTGTTTGGGAAGATGGTCGCATGGAGGAGCCATGTAGTGGCCCACGACACCCAGTAGCTCTTCCTGATCCTGCTCCCCTGGCATACTGCTGTTCTCGTCCGCCTGCCCAGCGTTTAAGCCAGCCCAGCCCTGGCCTCCTTAGCTAGCCTCAAAAGAGGGAGCAAAAGGGTGTGCTATAAATTGGAGGAGGCATAGCTCAAACTCCGTTGTTGCATCAATCCCTCGACAAGGGAGATGGCTAGTGCAATAGCACTGGGGTAGGAGTGTCAGCTCCCTTGGCATTCAGCCAGTGACCCCTTGTTTTCCCTGGAGGTTTTGAACTCCATGACCTCCTCTGGCTTGGGGAGACAGATATACTTATTTTTGCTGTCTCCAGCCTGTTCCAGTATTGGAGGAAGTTGATTCCTGTAGAACCTGTAATTTTGGTAAGGTTTTTGTCTTACCTGTAGTTAGAGGCTGCCTGCCGTTTTTCAGGCGGCATTGTAGCGGTTCCTGGGTGGCGATTCTCCTTGTCAGGAGTCTGCAGGGCTGCCGGTCGGGTTTTTAAACTTCCCGCCGGTCCGCTGCTGTTACCAAACAGCTGTTCAGCGGACCGGCATCAGCGCAGCTCCCTGTCAGCGGTCCGCAGCGTGTGCGGTCCCGTTTGCGCCTATCCCCCTCCACTGTCGGCTCCTTCGCTGGAGTCGACGGGGGGCGCTTCCTCTGCTGCTTTGCTCCCCCTGGAGCAAAAACCACAAGGCCCGATTAAGGTAAGTACTTACCTCACGTTCCTTGGTTGCGGGAGCGCCCGACTCCCGCTGGCCGCGTGTTGCACAGCTGTGCGATTATGGCCGCACCTGCGCACTGGGCTGGGGTCTTCACGGAATCACTCACGTGACTCCGAAGTAAAATTAAGATCCAGGTATGACCCAAGCTAATCTCCTTTTAAAGAAGCCGACTAAAACCTAATATTTACTCCCCTGATAGTTTAACTGCTATTCAAGTCCAGCACGATCAATTAATTTCCCATGCGATCAGTAAAGAGCAGAATTTATGACCAGCCCAAATATGGCCATTGGCATCAGCTGGTGCAAGGAGTATTTCCCATACTGGGAATTTCCTCTTTACCTGGGCACTGGGATAAAACTAGTGTATGGAAGAGATAGCACTGACCTGGAACACCTTATAAATGGAGGTACATCCTTACGGCAGGTTGCATGTTATAGCACTTCATTAGGTGGGGAGTAAAGGCCTTCTACAATTGCTGTTTAATCTACCATTCTTCCACTCTTGCACAATTGCCCCTATGTATAGTAAGATTTTTACTGATCTGTATACACAAATTTCAAATTATAAAACATTTCATTGTACCTATATACATATGATAACCATTGAACCACTATTTGTTATTTGTCTCTAATGGTTTACGTCCATTCAGAACAATGGATTTCCTCAAGATTATTTATTTTGCTTGTTTCAGAATATTTCTATTAGTTATTTGATCCTGTGCCAACCCGTGCTAGATATGAACACCAGGTTAATTAGCACCTTCCGAAATTGCCTGGAGAAACAAGGAACCACAGATGTTGGTTTACAAAAAAAGGCACAAAGTGCTGGAGTAACTCAGCTGGTCAGGCAGCATCTTTGGAGAAAAGAAATAGAAGACGTTTCAGGTCCTGAAGAAAGATCTCGACCCGAAACATCACCCATTCCTTCTCTCCAATGATGCTGCCTGACCCGCTGAGTTACTCCAGTACTTTGTGCCTTTTTTTGTAAACCAACATTAGAGTTACTCCAGCATTTTGTGTCTATCTTCAGAGTAAACCAGCATCTGCAGTTCATTCCTACACACATAGTAAATGACACTTTGCAGTTTGAAGAAATATCATAATTAGCCTGTTTGAACGTTAACTACATTTTGGCACAGATCTCTTAAAAAAAAATTACACTTAGAGCACTTAAAAAACAAACATTTAATTAACCTTTAAAAACAAAAGTTGTGTATGATAGGAATGGTTCAAAGAATCTGTAGTAAAATTGTTGCTGACTATCTTTGTGTGAAATGGAAACGTTTACATGTGCCAATGCATCCACGTAGTTAAATGCTTTTTGAGTTTAAATGAAACTCTTCCTTTGAAGGAATATTCTGCAGACATGACTCACACAATTGCAAAAAAGGAGAAGGTAAAAAAGCCCAATGAAGGTGTTACGCTGACAAATGTGTCACCAGGAGGAGAGCAAGCGGCTCAGTGTTCTGATCGGGGCAGGTAGGTGCACTTTAAAAGGTAGGAGTTTTTTAACACGGGTATTCATGGAAGAAATCGCATACTTTTGTTTTAAATGATGTACAAAATATATTTTTTAAAAACATGCCAGCCTATAGCCTCCATACTGGACAGATAATTGCTCAAGGATCAGATCAGATGTAGAAATTGTGTTTCAAGACTGACAATAACGGGTATAACAGGAGATACTTGCATATTTCCTTCTATCCTCATTTCATGCTAGACTTTGGCCATATCATTTATATCAACACAATTCACAGCAGAGTGCAGGTGGCACTGCCAAGATGCACCACCTGCTCCAAGCAGCCACTCGTCATTTAGAAGTCGAGATGAGGAATTGTGCACCGACCCCCTGTGTCTGGGGCAAGCAGAGAGGCAACTATGATGCCAATTATGAGACAATAATAATACTATATTATCAGTTTTGTTCACTCCGGAGGTAGAGAGCAATGTAAGATGTAGTTAGAATAACCTTAGTGGACCAGGGGAATGGGTCAATGGTGGTTAGTAGCACTGTGGGGTTATTATGAGGTGTTATGGTTGATTGGGGGAGGCTGACAGAACAGTAAGTGACACAGTTGGAGTTGCCCTCTATGTATGAAGTAGATGAAAAGCATCTGCATTTTAGGCAGAGTTGTAGTTTTACTGGAATAGTTTAAATTTACTAAACTAACACCTATCACTTTGGCGCAATGCTGCTGGCTTAATATGAAGGACACATCTTTTTTTCGCTGAAGGTACTAGGTAGAACAAGGATGCACTAATATATTCCAGTATCCATCAATCCTCCCACTCTGCCTCTACAGCAAATGGGAAGATACAGAGTGCAGAAAATAGTTCTCAGCATTGTAGAGCATCAGTTCTACAGACAAAGTCCAAAGGCCACAATTGGGTAGAGGTTAATTGGACAGTACCCTAACTTAGGAAAGGGCTGTTCAGAAGCCTGATAACAGAGGAGAAGAAGCTGTTCTTGAGTTTGGTGGTGCATGCTTTCTAGCTTCTGTACCTTCTTCTAGACAAGAACAGGAAGAAGAAGAAGAAAGACTGGGTCTATGATTGTGTTGGCTGCTTTTCCAAGCCAGTGTAGATGGAATCAATGGTGGAAGAATGTCTCTGTGATAGACTGGGCTACATCTACAACGCTCCGCATGTACAGCTTCTCAACCTCTGAATGGCTTGTACCTCTCTCATCAAGACTATCTTCATCAACATCTTCATTGAATGTTAAAATTGGCTCTTTGTAGGGGGCTAAAATTCATTGCAGGCTGCACTCAAAGACCATGCAATAATCTGTTTATCATTCAAATTGGCCTCTTTCAGTAAGAGCTGATGGTTATAAAGTTTGTGTCCAAAGATATTTCACAGTTAATAGACTACTTAGATCACCTTTCTCTTGACATTCGTTACAAATGCAGATGTGTTTTTCTCACTCCCCAAACAGCCATAGTATCTGCCAGAATAATGAGAGAAGTTGCAATGTAAGCCCTCTTGCTGAGAATGATGTCAACCACGAGGGGAAGGAAGAGCATAAAGAGGAAAATAAAAAGTTGGTGAAAACTGTTTATGCTTGGAGGATTTTTACAAATATTCATTAACTTTAACTAACCCTTGGAGCAAAACTAACAATAGCTTGTTGCTCCGCAAACCCTTCTGCCTCTTTTACTCACTGGTTTTTGTGTTCACAACTGAATATGCCATTTGTGTGCACTGTCTCTCTCATGCTGGATGTATGCAGATACATTTCTTTACATCTTCCTTCCACCTGTTTTGACAAAGATAGATACAAATCTGTCTATGATGTATCATCTTTAATACCTGCCTCCATTTTGTAGCCTATGAAATAATGGTAATGCCTTTCTTAATATGCAAGGAAAAGAAAAGTACATGACTTAAACTACTACATTATCTAATGCAAATGTCCTTAAACCATCATTTAAAAAAAAACATATGAATTCTTCTTTTCTACAAGGTTGAAGAATGTCAACATGCTTTCTGGAATAATTCTAGTCAATATGATTTGGTTCAAACCAAGAGCCGATTCACCTTCAGAAACGTTGCATTCAATTACAGTGAATAAGACTTTTCAGTCAATCCCTGGTTTTCTAGACTGCAGTAATATCATGATCTTGTCGAAAGTCTGTTTTCACCAGGATTATGGCTCTAGAATCCTCATCAAAGTTGTTTTAAATGTTTCAATCAAGGCAATGAAATGTGTGTCAGGCATTGTAACTCCTTGGCACAGAAATAGGATCTGAGACCAGACTATACAAAGATTGTGAAATGCAACCATTACAGGTTCTGGTCTTTCTACATATAACTTAATAAGTTGATTTTTTTTTAACTGCATTGGATAGTTGTAGCGTAAAAGCGCACTCTAACAGATGGGTTTCTCTTGCCTTTCTTCCCTTTCATAGAAAATCATCAAACTGAACTATATTCTTTAAAATAATCATCTGTTCAAATCAACTAGCTTCTAACTTTGACTCTCTGTATGTACATAACATGCAAACTAACCTGGCTTCCATGAAGTTATTTGTGCTATTTTACTTCATTATTGAAAGACTAAATCAAAAAGGAACTAAAACTGTGAAGGGTGGAAATCTAATGTCAAAATGAAGTGCAGGGATTCCATCTGGTCAATCAGCAGCCTTTATGTTAAAGGTCCTGAATATTAACTGTTAATCTTTCTTTCTACAGATGTTGACTGGTTGGTTATATTTACTGTTTTAGTTGCAGCATGGAAACCAGGCCTTCGACCCACTGAGTCCATGCCGGCCATTAATTACTTGTTCACACCAGTTCTAAGTTATCCCACTTTCTCCTCCACTCCTTAAATACTGGAGGCAATTTGCAGAAGGCTACGTGTCTTTGGGATGTGGGGGGAAGCCGGAGCACCCGAAGAAAAACCACATTGTCACAGGGAGAGCTTGCAAACTCCACACAGACAGCCCTACTCGTCCTAGGTCTCATTCGCATTATCTGCAGTTGATGGTGAAAACCCTTAGAACTAAACACTATCCCCTCTCATGGAGTCATAGAGTGATACAGTGTGGAAACAGGCCCTTCAGCCCAACTTGCCAACCCCGGCCAACAATGTCCCAGCTACACTAGCCCTACTTGCCTGCGCTTGGTCCATATCCCTCCAATTCTGTCCTATCCATGTACCTGGCTAACTGTTTCTTAAACGATGGGATAGTCCCAGCCTCAACTACCTTCTCTGGCAGCTTGTTCCATACACCCACCACCCTTTGTGTGAAAAGGTTACCCCTCAGATTCCTATTAAATCTTTTCCCCTTCACCTTGAACCTACGTCCTCTGGTCCTCGATTCCCCTACTCCGGGCAAGAGACTCTACCTGATTCCTCTCATGATTCTGTACGCTTCTTTAAGATCACCCCTCATCCTCCTGCGCTCCATGGAATAGAGACCCAGCCTGCTCAACCTCTCCCTATAGCTCACACTCTCTACTCCTGGCAACATCCTCGTAAATCTTTTCTGAACACTTTCAAGCTTGACAATATCTTTCCTATACAAGGGCAGGACCTACCATTCACTGTGTAGGTCCTGCCCTTGTTCGACGTCCCAAATTGCAACACCTCACACTTCTCTGTATTAAATTCCATCAACCATTCCTCCACCCACCTGGCCAATCGATCCAGATCCTGCTGCAATTTTTCACATCTGCAAAACCACTCACTTTTGTATCATCAGCAAACTTGCTAATCTTACCCTGTATGTTCTCATTCAAATCATTGATGTAGATGACAAACGTTAACAGGCCCAGCACCAAACCCTGAGGCACATCACTAGTCACAGGCCTCCAGTCCGAGAGGCAACATTCCACCATCACCCTCTGCTTCCTTCCATGGAGCCAATTTGCTATCCATTCGGCTATCACTCCTTGGATCCCATGCGATCTAATCTTCCAGAGCAGCTTACCATGCGGAACCTTGTCGAATGCCTTACTAAATCCATGTGCACAACTTCTTCAGCTCTGCCCTCATCGACCTTTTTGGTCACGTCTCTTAAAAAAAATCATTCAGATTTGTGAGACACGACCTCCCTCATACAAAACCCTGCTGACTATCCCTAACCAGCCCTTGCCCGTCCAAATGCCTGTATAATCTATCCCTCAGAATACTCTCTAGTAACTTTCCAACTACAGATATTAAGCTCACCGGCCTATAGTTCCCAGCATTTTCCCTGCAACCCTCCTTGGAAAGAGGCACAACATTTGCCACCCTCCAGTCTTCCGGCACCTCTCCTGCATTTAAGGACGACTCGTAAATTTGAACCAGGGCTCCCACAATTTCCTCTCTGTTTTCCCACAATGTCCTCGGATGTATCTGATCTGGCCCTGGAGATTTGTCTACCTTCATACACAACAGTACCTTCAGTACTTCTTCGATGGTGACACTGACTGCTCTCAAGACACTTCCATTGACTGCCCCAAGTTCCTCCGTCCTACTGTCTTTCTCCTCAGTAAATACAGAGGAGAAATATTCATTGAGGACCTTGCCGATCTCCTGTGGCTCCACACAGTATGGCCACTCTGATTCCTGAGAGGTCCCACTCTCTCTCTAGTTACCCTTTTCCCCCTTATGTATTTATAAAATATTTTAGGATTGTACTTAATGCTACCCACCAGAGCTATCTCCTTGTCCCTTTTTGCTCTTCCGATTTCCTTTTTGTAGTTTACTCCTTAGTTCCCGAAACTCCTCCAGGGATGCACTTGATCCCAGCTGCCTATACCTGTCCCATGCATCCTTCTTGTTTTTGACCAACACCTCAATTTCCGTTGTCAGCCAAGCTTCCTTACATTTGCCTGCTTTGCCCTTCACTCTAACAGGGACGTACATATCCTGAGCTTTTGTCAGCACACTTTTAAAAACACCCCACTTGGCCGATGTTCCTTTCCCCCCAAATAACCTGCTCCAGTCAATTTAAGCGAGACCTTCTCTCATACCCTCAAAGTTGGCCTTACTCCAATTGAACATTTTAACACATGGACCCTCTCCGTCCCTACGTCCCTCCATAACTATCTTAAACCTAATTGAACTGTGGTCACGTGTCCCAAAAGGCTCCTCCACAAACACTTCATTAACTTGCCCATCTCAATTTCCCAATACTAGATCCAGCGTTGCCCTCTCACGTGTGGGGGTCGCTACATACTGCCTATGAAAACTCTCCTGAACACTTTTCAGGACTTGCACCCCATTTGAACCCTTCGCTCTATGGTTTTCCTAGTCTATATTGAGAAAGGTAGAATCCCCTACTACAACAAACCTATTTGACCTGCATTTGTCTGTAATCTCCTGGCATATTTGTTCTTCTAATTCCCGTTGACTATTCAGGGGTCTGTAGTACACCCCCAACACAGTGACCATCCCTTTCTTGTTCCTCAGCTCCACCCATATAGCCTCACTAGACGAACCGTCTGTAATGTCACCTCTGATCACTGCCGTGACATCCTCCTTAACCAACAATGCAACCCCCTCCCCCCCTCCTCTTTATCCCTCACCCCTGTCTCTCCTGAAGCTCCTGCACCCCAGAACATTGAGCTGCCAGTCCTGTCCCTTTAAAGTGATAAAATAAAAACACAGTGTCAATCAATAACAGTAAAAATAACCTTAATATTGATACAATTCCTTCATATGGTGTCACGGACTTCCCACATTCCCAGCTTGTATTATTTATGACATTTGATTTCATTTATTTTCCTCACGTGTTCACTCCGATTAAAGTTTGTCCAGTGAAGGTATTTTTATGGCCCTCAGTCGCAGTTCAGCGTGGAAGTGGGTTCAATGCATTGTAACTTGGTGCAGACTGCTTAAATCCAGTATCACTATATTCCCTTTATTAAATCTGGGATTTGGCCAGCACAAGGTTTGCTTCTGACACTGCCACACGCTCAAATGTAAACCTTAAATTCTCTCACTCACTCACGACAGGGCGACGTGTGATGGAGAGGATTTGAAGTCGTTATTGTTCCTGCTCCTCGTGTCTCCCGAGAAAGTGGAGATCGTGTGATTGGGAAATGCTGTTCAAAGCTCTGAGATTATACTTTCACTGTACCTCAAATTCCACTGTTTATTAATTGGTACACGTGACAATTAAATGTAAATGCAATCTTGATGGTCCACAACCAATGACTGCAATGAGAATGGGATTACTAGCTCCATGAATTCAATTCAATTCAACTTTAATGTCATCGCACAAATACAAGTATCAGCACAACGAAATGCAGTTTTGCGTCAGTCCGTAGTAGTTGTACATAAAGAAATTAAAAAAAAATAGAAAGAGAGAAGATACAGAATAATCAAAAAATACAGAATAATTAAACAATGGGGACGGAGGGACCAGAGAAATCTATCGGCGGGACTCCGAGTTCAGCAGTGTGATTGTATTATTGTAGAAGCTGTTCCTCATCCTACTAGTACGTGACCTGAGGCTCCTGTACCGCCTCCCTGATGGGAGGAGGGCAAACAGTCCATGGTTGGGGTGTGAGGGGTCTTTGATGATCTTCCCAGCCCGTCTCAGACACCGTTTTCGGTGGAGGGCATCCATGGCAGGGAGCGGGGCACCGATGATGTGCTGCACGGTTTTCACCACCCGTTGTAGTGCCTTCCTGTCCGCAGCAGTGCAGCTGCTGTACCATACCGTGAAGCAGGTGGTCAGGATACTCTCTATGGTACAGCGGTAAAAGTTGGTCAGGATCCGGGGGGACAGGTGGGCTTTCTTGAGCCTCCTCAGGAAGTAAAGGCGCTGCTGTGCCTTTTTGATCAGCTTGGAGGTGTTGAGGGACCAGGACAAATCCTCCGAGATATGTACTCCGAGGAATTTATAGCTGGAGACGCGCTCCACCTCAGTCCCGTTTATATGGATGGGGGTATGACTGCCTCCTCTGGTCTGCCTGAAGTCAACAATAATCTCCTTCGTCTTCTTGGAGTTGAGGACGAGGTTATTGTTGGCACACCAGGCTGGTCAGGTGCTGGATCTCCTCCCTGTAGGCTGACTCATCATTGTCGCTGATCAGTCCTACTACCGTGGTATCGTCAGCAAACTTAATAATGGCGTTGGATCCGTACTTATTGCAAATGCAAACACGATCTGCTTGGTATGACCCACATGCTCTACCCATGTTCTCCCCATGCCGTTGCTTCTCAGTGTTGGCGTTGTGACTCCTCTCACAGCAATGCAGGATCACTTTTTATATTCATGCACCTCAGTAAAATGCAAAACGGCAAGGCTTCTGAGCTGAAGACCGTAGTCACCAATGGAGAAATAAGGGGGAATGTAGTTTTATTTTAAAGAGTTAATTTCAAGCTGCAAGTGGAGTGTTGCTTGTTTCGGGAAAGGATTGGGTGGAAGATGGAGAGGAAAAGGCAGTTTTCAGGCAAAGACATTTTTCTCAAATGTCCATGATTTTGTCTTTCCTGTCAGTGAATAAGTTACATAGACAAGTTTGAATTCAGAAACCACACTATTGTACTTCTAAGACCACCATACATTTAAAAATATATATATTAAGATCTATATTGGGGACCGAGGATCAGGACTATTATGTGACTACTGCTTCTTGATAGATGTTAACTGTAAATGAAAATTGGGAAATGGCAGATGAATGGTTAGCATCACATTTTCAATGAAGGAAATGGAAAGTATGCCAAGAATCTTGAGAATGGCAGTAAAGTAGGTTCCATACAGCTAGCATATGGAATAGGAAATGACAAGGGCTTGCCAGATCTAAAGATGGTAAAATAACAGTAATAATGGAAGTAATGGAACTAACAAGAAATACATCCTTGGGAGCAGACAATTAAATGGCCCATGGTTTCACTAAAGGAGGTCCAGTTTCAATGGAAGTTCATAGCCCACTCCTGTTTCTCTTAAAAAGTCCCACAGATGACTTCCTTCCACTGCGGCTTGTAGGTGCTGAGTTGACTCATGAGGCCAATGTGGGAACAATGTGGTTCAGGTGCAGCACAGCAGGGCATGGGACAAATGATAGAGGTTGTATCTTACCAAGAAAGATAGCGGTTTGCTGTGTAGGTAAGGCTATTGGAGCTTCTAATGCATGGACAAGAGATTCGCAACACCATCCCAAATCCTCCTCCTTCGTGACTTATGGGAAACAACAAACTAACAGGTGGCAAGGTGGCGTAGCGGTAGATCTACTGCCTTACAGAGCCAGAGGCCCGGGTTCGGCCCTGACTACGGGTGCTCGCCTGTACGGAGTTTGTACGTTCTCCTGTGACCTCCGTGACCTGATGGGTTTTCTCCGAGATCTTCGGTTTCATCCCACACTCCAAAATGTTAAATTGCCCCTAGTATGTGTGGGATAGCGATAATGTGCGGGGATAATGTGCGGTCAGTGTGGACTCGATAGGCTGAAGGGCCTGTCTCCGTGGTATCACTAAACTGCTCCAGTCATCTTTAATCACTTTGAGGCGTTGTGGGCCAGGATTTCTGCGTGTCAGTGGAGATGCTGCAATTCTTCAAGGAATCTTTTCCTCCGTTGATCTCTTCCCATGACACAGCTCCGAATGTTGCATGCCTGGCACAGCTTATCCAACATAGCCAACTAAACGCAGCTGTGCCCCTGCCAAGTTACGCTTCCATTTCTACAATTTGGCCAAGGATTGTTTTCACTTGCCTTGTTCCCTATAGGCAATTTGTGACGATGCAGACCTTCGACAGCAAAATAATGGAAAATGCAACTGGTCAGTCAACATCTGAGGGGGAGAAAGAGACATTTAACATTGTATTCCTTTCCAAATTTCCACTTTTCAGATTTTCTCCAGTTATCTCTCTCCTCAGAAATAAATAAACACTGGTGCCCCAGTAACATTTTGCTTGTTTTTTTCCCCCACAATCCCTGCACTCCCCCCCCCCCCCCCCCCCCCCGACCCCCGCAGTGTAAGCAGCTACGAGAAGAACCAGACCTTCTCTGCTGAATGGTCTGATGATGAAACAAATAACCCCAGTGTAAATGATGCCAATGGAGGAGCAAACCCTTTTGATGAAGAATCCTCTCCTGCCCACGCACCGGGTGTGCGGGTACGCGCGCTGTATGATTATGAAGGACAAGAACAGGATGAACTGAGCTTTAAAGCAGGTGAGTGAGTCTGGAGAAAAATCCTCCTTCAACGTAACAGTGGAGTTCCCCCGCACTTAGTTTAACACAACTATCTTTCTTTGTAAGTTATAACCTCTGTCATTTGTCCCAGGACCTCAATAAGACCTAGGGTTATGAGCCATTGTTTGCTGTAATGGCACTAACATCAGTTGTCCTCAAGCAATATCACAACGGTCGTTTAGTGTTGGTGGATGAGCTTTGTGATGCTCATTCATGAACAAGAGCAATAAAATAGTAAAACACCCTGAGTTAGTTCTCAGCAGTGTCATCAAACAAAGCTTTCCACATTGATGAGAAATGAACATACAGGGGAATAATCAATAACATATCCAAAAGAGTTGTTAATGCCATAGAGTTGTACAGCAAGAAACAGACCCTTTGGTCCACCTTGGCATATTGGGCTAGTCCTGTTTCTCTGCATTTGACTATAACCCTGTGAACCCTTCTTATCCATCTATCTAGTGATCTCATGTTCCAGCGGCCCAGGTTATCTAGTGCTCCCTGTGCAGAATGTGTACGTTTTCCTCTTAGACGTCCTCTGGGTGCATCAATTTCCTCCCACTTTCCAAGGCCTACTAGTTAGGAAAACAAGGAGATGGAACTGTTTAGTGATGTCTTGAGCATTGGCACCTGTCTTGGGTGAAGTAATTTTCATATGTAGATTCTCAAGGTCACAATGTGCAGATATTGCTGTGTAGAATAGTCGACACGGAGGTAACGGGCAACACAGTGGTGCAGCAATAGAGTTGCTGCCTTACAGCACCAGAGATCTGGGTTCAATCCTGACCACGGGTGCTATTTGTGCAGAGTTTGTATGTTCTCCTCATGTCTGCCTGGGGTTTCTCTGGGTGCTCCGGTTTCCTCCCACACTCCAAAGACGTGCAGGTTTGTAGGCTAATTGGCTTTGGTAAAATTGTAAATTGCCCCTAGTGTGTGTAGGAGAGTGTTAGTGTGCGGGGATCGCTGGTCGGCGCGGACTTAGTGGGCCGAAGGGTCTGTTTTCACGCTGTTTCTTGGAGTATAGAAAGGAAAGTTTAAAGTAACTTCAAGTGGAGAGTCAGGATGCATTAGAGTTATTAGGGCTGATGAATGTTTAAGCAGGATTTCAGCAGCAAATGTACTATGTTAAGATGAGGTTCTAACTAGTCTTCGTGATGGTACGTAGTGTGAAAGATGTGAGATAGCTTGGGTATAGATTTGGGGTTTGTAGTATTAAGAGAGTTAGGACTGCAAGGAAACATTTTAATGAAAAAAAAAACAATGACAGCACAGTGGCACAGAGGTAGAGTTGCTGCCTTAAGGGCCTGTCCCACTGTACGCGGTAATTCAAGATTTCTCCCGAGTTTCCCCTGATTCACACTCGGAGAATTACGGTAATAGCCGTTCGTAGGTACTCGGGGCTCTCGTGGACATTTTCACAGTGTTGATAAAACTTCACGAGTTTCCGCGTTCCTGTGTACCTGCCGTTTGCGTTACAAGCCGCTACGAGACATCCACGACCTCCGACGTACCCGCTACGTACATTCTACGTTCTTACCACGAGTTCGATTTTTTTTAAACTCAGGAGTGCTCTTGAATGCTCGTACAGTGGGACAGGCCCTTCACGGTGCCAGAGACCCGGGTTCAATCCTGACCACAGGTGCTATCGGTCCAGAGTTTGTATGTTCTCCCTTAGACCGCGTGGGTGTTCTCTGGGTGCACCGGTTTCATCCCACACTCCAAAGATGTACAGGTTTATAATTTAATTGGCTTTGATAAAAAATTGTAAATTGTCCCTCATGTGTCTGGTAATGTTTGTGTACCGGGTGATCGCGGGTCGGCGTGGACTCGGTGGGCCAAAGGCCCAGTTTCCATGCTGTGTCTAAAAGTCTGACTATATTTTGTGCCTGACTATTTGTGCTTCGTTCTCTATAAATGCAGGTGATTTCTTAATAAAGATTGAAGATGAAGATGAACAGGGCTGGTGCAAAGGACGTCTGGAGAATGGACAGTTGGGCTTGTATCCAGCTAATTATGTGGAAGTTATCTGATTCAACAGTGTATTTACCAGCTAGTTGTTGCTATTGTACATACATGTTCTAGATAATGCTGTTCGTGTTCTGAGGTGAATTGACAAATCATTTCACTTTGTAATTTTTGTTAGTAGATTAGTGCCCTGTTGTCATTCGTGTAAATCATGCATCCATCTGTCAGCTCAAAAAAAACCTTTAATGTTCAGTGTAAAATACCTATTTAATAAGAAACCTACTTAACTTCAAGGTGAGCTCGTTTCCATCCATGAAGAGGCATACACTTCGTTCTCACCAGAAATTCTTATTATTAACCAAGTTTCGTTGCGCTTTAACAAATGCTCACATGAATAGTTCTCTTGTTTTACTTCAAACCAGCGTGAGACCAATACCAGTCCCTTAATTGAGAGTATACCATCACTAAATTACAGAAACACGTATTTTTTTCCACTAGAGGTGGTAGGAAACTTTTAACATTCCCTCACATTCTTGCAATTTGCATTTAAAAGATACTGGATAATGTTGGATAAATGCTTTAACTTGTTCCTTGCAAGCGTAAATTTTGACCAAGCTTTATGACTCTTACAATTCCAATGGAAGGTAGTTCATGGCAATGTCGCCTTATCATTTAACAGAGATATCCTTGTTTCCAGTCATTTGTATTTATCTTTTTTAAGGGGGTGAATGTGTTGATCTGTGTTTATTAAATACCCAGTCATCAACCAAGAATTTTGCAGCTTTTATATTAGTGAGAGTGAGACTGATTTGAAATATTTATCACTCAAGCCATTCCTGCAGACAGTCCACGGACCCAGTCATTGGCACAGTTGTTTATTGCAGTGAATTGCAGCAACTAGATACTTGAATTGAATTCTGATTATTTAAGTGGCTACTCCAATTATATGTGAGTTGTGAACTTGGCCACAAACAATCTCTGGAGAATAATGCTGACATAGATATAAACTAAAACTGTGCTAATAACTGTACACATGACTGATTTAATGCAATGTCCTGGTGTTAGCTATTATCTTGATGTCAGCATGCTTGTGGAGCAAATATTAATCTGAAAATTCCTCTTTGAAATAATTGTGCCACTTTTACAAGATAGCCAGTATTGTGTTCGAATGTGTAGAACTTTTATTGGTGCTGCTGTTAATTGGGTACCATTCCATCATTTTATACAAAGAGGTTTTCTAGAAATATTTAGCACATTATGTAGCAAATGAAGAGCAGCGTTGGCCAAACAACAGTCATATACATTGAGACTAGAATGTTCAATTTAACTATATATGAGCTGTAAGTTTCTAAGTTGGGCCCGAAACGTTGCCTATTTCCTTCGCTCCGTAGATGCTGCCTCGCCCGCTGAGTTTCTCCAGCATTTTTGTCTACCTTCTTTGTTTCTAAGTTGCATGGCATTCAGAAGAAAGGATTCGAAAATAACCTGTCTGCTCCAGGATCTTTGCAGTTAAAATGTTCAAACTCTTGAGATCTGCACAGAGTTTACTCGCTGGCCTCCGCCACCAGGGGGCTCTGCTGCCCACACATGAGTGCAAAACGACCACAGCTCTGGAATAACAATCTTTCTACTACACTCGCTGTTTGATAGTTCAAATTTTACTTTGGAGGTTCACATGGAAGAAGCAAGCTTTTTGAGACCAATTGGCCCCTTCCCTTTATTCGTGGTGGAAACGTGGAGTTGAAATGATTAAAACAGTGACATCTGATAATGTTTACCTTTTTGCCCCCACCATTTGCAAACCCCATCTATTTTTTCGTGTGCTACCTACTTAACAAAATATTCAACGCAACTCTTCCAATGAATGAGTAGCTTTTTCTTCTATTTGGATCGTGGTCTCAGAATAATCGGTACAGAGAAGGAAAATAGAAACACTAAACCATCAATAATCTGTATTTGTCCTTTGCCATATTTTCAAGGGTACTAGAATAGTTGGCATGTACTCCCCTAGTTGTATACAGTCCAAACTTATAGACCGGAAAGACTTAATGGTCACCCAGGAATATTATTTAAAGCAAATATTTAGACATTTACAGTTGCTGGAGTTACAAACCTACTAACTTCTAAAATATATATTTTTTTAATCATACGTTTTTTTGTTCTGAAAGTTAATTGGTGCATAATGAAACCAGGTTTCGAGAGTCATAAATTTACAAAACTCCCAACATTCTAATAAAGAGGGTGAAAAAAGTAAACATTTGCCATTTAATTCATAGTTTAGTTTTTGTCAAAATATATTTTTAAAATCATTTGCAAGGTATTTTGAACTAAATATAGGAGTTGAGAAGGAAATATTAAACTGTATGCCGTTGCGTGTGGTACATCTTATGAGAGATTCGGCAATAAATAGCAGTTATAAGCCAGTTGTCACTAGTCACTAACCTCGTCACATTTTGCAATACTTTAACATGCTCCAATAATCGCATCACAATCTGAGTTGTAAGGAAAGTCTCTCCCTGTTTAATGTAACATAGAAACATAGAAAATAAGTGCAGGAGGAGGCCATTCAGCCCTTCGAGCCAGCACCGCCATTCATTGTGATCATGGCTGATCGTCCCCTATCAATAACCCGTGCCTGCCTTCTCCCCATTATCCTTTGACTCCCTAGCCCTTAGAGCTCTACCTCCCACTGTTAAACATTTAGGAAGTACATTTAGGTTGGAGATAAATGTAGGGATGGGGAAGGAAAGGAAAGGAAATTTGGGGCTTGTACTGTCTTTTTTTATTTGTTCAATCCCCAAAGCAATTCTACTAAACATCCACATTTCAACGTTATTGCCAAGTTTGTAAATACCTTTCCTCATTTTTTTTCTCTCTCTCTATTTTTATATTTATTTTGCTTGATAACGGACAGGTCACTCCATCCTCTGTTGCTCAGCCAAAAGCTAGATTGGTGCCAAAATGCTTTGCTATTCTATATAAATATATATATGTGTGTGTGTGTGTGTGTATGTATCTATATTTGTACAAAAATGTTTTTTTCTCACTTGCATTCATTCATCCTTTCTTCAACTTGCTTGCTTGTTTGACATACCCTGGCATTTAAATATGCCCTTCCATGTGAAATCCATCTGGTTTTTGTGCTGAGTTATTTACCAGTATTCAATATGAGGAACCAGGATATTTTGTTGCAGATTCATACACGAGTAGAAACACAGGTTGATAGACCACATCCACTTTGGTGTTCTGATCACCACATACACCAGACATTGGTTTGACCTGGTCCACAGACAACATTGAACTTCTTACCTCAAAATCCTTATAATTAGATTGTGACACAAATTGTTACCTGTATGAATCCATCAAAACCTCTAACTTGTGTAGAAATACAATTGTTAAGAGTGCTTTATAAAGCAGGGAATTAAATTAAGATTTCAAAACTGCTTGATGTAGATTTTAGAAATGGCGTAAGGCAGGAGATGAATTCTATGCAGTAAGTATCTGGTCACCACTGACAGGCAAATCATTTATAAAGTCAAAAAAATCTATCCAACAATTTCACTAAATCCAAATAGTGTGGCAAAGTGAGAATATAGTATAAATTGAATGATAATTCAGATTAAGTAACTGAAATGAGGAACCAGTAGTCTGCATTGATATCATGCAAAAGGGGTCTGGTGGCTCAAAATTCATCCCTGCTTCTAAATTTTTTTTTAAACGCAAGAAGGAGGCCAGTGAAATACAGTGCATATTCTCTCCCACATTCTCCAGTAGATAAAAGAATTTTGGATTTTCTTTAAAAAATTCTGTTTAATGAATGTATCATTGTAGTTCCAGTTCTTGTTTCCGACACTTGTACATCAACGCCACTCAGCTCCTCGAATTTGGAAAACCGATCTTTAGACAGACGCATCCGAATTCTGACTTTTAGTTCTTCATAACAAAGTTGCCAATTGGGTGGTTAAGTCTCATTAGTAAACAGGGGACATGGGACATTTGAGCCATGTGTTATCTTGTACCAGAAAGATAAGGTCCAAATTGTATGGCAGTTCGTGAGATGCTAAAGTGATGTGTAATGGTCTCGTGAAGGCAATCTTTGTGCTACATAGTGCAATGAGAATCAGTGGCTGCCATGTTGCTACTGCCTGCTCCCTGAATGGGACTACAATCTGTTGGTGGCAGTCTCAGGTGTATAAACGCAAGTTAAATAGGTTTCAGCTTTTTAATAGGTTATTAAACTCCTGGAGTTGGAAGTTGACTAGAGGAGATTATGCACTATTGAAACATTTAACTCTATACTTCCCTCTAGTTTACACAAAAATACAGCTGAAAAATAAATATATATTTAGTAGAGTATTTTGTAACCAAATATCTATAAAGAATATATAATTTTAAAAAAGGGATAGCATATCCTTGCAGAAGTATAAAGCGCAGCTCAATTTGAGGAATGTAAAGCATTTACAATTCCTCACAATGTACACATTATTTAGAATTTTCTAGGTACAGTGGCCCCCATAATGTTTGGGACAAGGACCCATCATTTATGTATTTGCTTCTATACACTACAGTTTGAGACTTGTAATAGAAAAGAAATCACATGTGGTTAAAGTGCACATTGTCAGATTTTAACAAAAAGGCCATTTTTATACATTTTGGTTTCACCATGTAGAAATTACAGCTGTTTATACATAGTCGCCCCCCCCCCCCCCCCATTTCAGGGCACCATAATATTTGGGACACAGCAATGTCATGTAAATGAAAATAGTCATATTCAGTATTTTGTTGCATATCTTTTGCATGCAATGACTGCTTGAAGTCTGCGATTCATGGACATCACCAGTTGCTGGGTGTCTTCTCTGGTGATGCTCTGCCAGGCCTGTATTGCAGCCGTCTTTAGCTTATGCTTGTTTTGGCAGCTAGTCCCTTTCCGTTTTCTCTTCAGCATATAAAAGGCACGCTCAAGTGGGTTCAGATCGGGTGATTGCCGTGCCAACTCAAGAATTTACCTTTTTTTAGCATTGAAAAACTCCTTTGTTGCTTTAGCAGTATGTTTGAGATCATTGCCTTGCCGCCGACCAATGAGTTTTGAGGCATTTGTTTGAACTTGAGCAGATAGGATGTGTCTCTACACTTCAGAATTCATTATGCTACTACCATCAGCAGATGTATCATCAATGAAGATGCGAGCCAGTACCTTCAGCAGCCATACATGCCCAGGCCGTAACACCCCCACCACCGTGTTTCACAGATGAGGTGGTATGCTTTGGATCTTGGGCAGTTCCTTCTCTCCTCCATACTTTGCTCTTGCCATCACTCTGATGTAAGTTAATATTCATCTCATCTGCCCCCAAGACCTTTTTCCAGAACTGTAGGTGCTCTTTTAAGTACTTCTTGACAAACTGTAACCTGGCCATCCTATTTGTGCGGCTAACCAGTGGTTTGCATCTTGCAGTGTAGCCACTGTATTTCTGTTGATGAAGTCTTCTGTGGACAGTGGTCATTGACAAATCCTCAACCTGACCCCTGAAGAGTGTTTCTAATCTGTTGGACAGGTGTTTGGCGATTTTGCTTTATTATAGAGCGAATTCTTCTGTCATCGGCTGTGGAAGTCTTCCTTGGCCTGTCAGTCCCTTTGTGATTAGTAAGTTCACCAGTGCTCTCTTTCTTCTTAATGATGTTCCAAACAGTTGATTTTGGTAAGCCCAAGGTTTGGCTAATGTCTCTAACAGTTTTATTTCTACATGGTGTAATTTCTACATGGTGAAACCAAAATGTATAAAAATTGCCTTTAATAAAATCTGACAATGTGCACGAACCACATGTGATTTTTTTTCTATTACAAATCTCAAATTGTGGCTACAGAGGCAAATAAATAATTGATGGGTCCTTGTCCCAAACGTTATGGAGGGCACTGTATGTGACTATTAGGACGAGTGGTCGGTATTATGCAAAGGAACCTTCTCTTTCCTCCCGCAGTGGGTACTTACCCGCTAACAAATGGGTTGCCACATGTTGCCATGTTCAGAATCAAGGCAAATAACATTTTGGGTAGGAAGTTACATTGTGAGTTAGATTGTTAGATGCTGGGATTTGCTTGGCTACGATTAGTTTGATTCAGTCTTAAATGACGTCATACTTAGTCTTGTGAGTAACGTGCAGGTGTAGTGAGTGCAAATAAGAGTCAAATTTCAATCCAAATTTCTATACCTGTTATTCGCAAGTTATCAACTGCAAACTGGTGGCAGCCCCATCAGTAACTTGAGGTACGTTCCAATCATTCCTACCGACCATTCTGCTAAAAGCACAAACTGTGCGCAGTACAAGTTATTCATTAAACTGGAAAGGCCGTATCAGTGCTTAATACAAGGCCATTTGTGTGTCAATGTAGTGACATGTGGCAGTGCAATATTAGAAATATTGATATACCATTCTGCAAATTCAATTCCAAATACGTACAAAAGTTGCATATGATGCTATTGTATAATCAGTGTATATGACTGTAATTTAACAAGTACCTTGTGATTGTACTGTGTGGATAAGTTTGAGCTAAATTTCCTCTGTATGGTCACTATTGTGAATTGAGAGCTCCGTTCCTTTAAAACCAATGTTTACATGCTAATCTAGCTATGTTAATACTACTGATGTAGTGCCTGTTTGAACAATACCTGCTGTTAATGTGAGCTGTGTACCAGTCTGTTTGAGCCATATTCCTACGTGGTATGGAAACTGTTACCTTTTCTTGCATAGAATTCTGGTGTGTCAGCTGAGCCTAGCCTCGGGGCCATGCGTAGTACATCACAGTGGTGGAGTAAAGAGCTTGCTGCATCAATGGGAAGGACCACGCTGAATTGAGAAGCGATTTATAAATCCCCAAAGATGAGGGGTTTAATGAGTTGTTGGTCTTTTATGATGAACTGGGTACTTGAATTTAATTCAAAACACAGCTGTATCAAATTAGTATTTATTAATGCAGGTGGAGAGGAACAAGTTGCTTTAGAAAAATAATCTACTCAATATTGAACAAGCTTCTATTTATATTCAAACTATTAGATACACCATTTTTCACCACAGAAGTTGCTATCTATTCCATGACTGTGAGTGGTACATTTTTTTGACCAGGTAAACAAGATTTCCCACTAATAAATGGTGCATAAATCACACCTTTGTATATTACGTTGTGGCTCCATACAGTGACGAGTTCTGACTGTAGTTAAAACCTGTGGCTGTCTTGGTGCAGAATGCTTGCATGTCTTCCAGGGTGCATTAAGCAAAATACACTGCAATATGTGTGGTGCATGGTGCAGTTAACTTATTCCCTGGTTCTGTTAATGGGAAGTTTCTTCAATGGGTTGTTTGTGAATTAAAAAAATTAAAATCTTAACCAAATAGAGGCTGCAGCCATGGACAACTAATCGATTAAATGTTTTTGTTTTTTTAAGTCCGTATTTCTGAAACTTTAACTTCTTACTAGTCCCCCTCTCCAAACAAATTGTGGTTATGAAACATGGGGGTTGAGTCTTTACTGATATTGGTAAATTGCTGAATTCATCCCATGGAAGATCCCAGAACATTGTAGATTTGAGAAGGTAGAACGTTGGATGAAATCATGTTGTCGCTGACTCCACAATACCGAGGAATGTGGAACAAGCTAAATCCATGTTATTGTGGCTTTGGTTGGATAAATTCCTTGTGTCGTGTGCACCACATGGCTAAGAAAGTAGTTACCCTTATTGATCTCACCTGAGGATTTCTGTCACCTGTTTAAAAAAAAAAGTCAATAAAGAGAATATTTTATTGGTGTGTACAACTATTTTTTTTATCTTCTGCACTACCTGATGGGTCTAAGGCTCCGTGCTTCTGTTGGTTTGAGCTTTATTGTGGCAGTTTTAGTTCTTTACTAGAGTAAGTGCAACCCATTGGTCCCTGTCACACGGGAGGCCTGGTGCCCCCAATGCAACCTGGCCCCCCTCAACGCAATATTGCACCACTCACGCATAGCCCCCAACTGCGCAGGCACGGCTCATTTCCCCTCATCCCCCAGCACTCCCTCCCCCTCCTCTTCACCCTCCCTCTTCCTGGAGCTGGAAGGGTGTGAATCTGTCAGGAGATTTGTGACCACTGGTGCTCTGCAGGGATCTCTGTTGCTTGGAGCTGGAGTACAAAGAAGGGAAGAGATTGAACTTTTTTTCACCTTCCATCACAGTGAGGAATGTGGAGGAATCAGTGGTGGATGTTCATGTTAAAATGTATTTTGTGTGTTCTGTTGCTTTTTATTAGTATGACTGTATGGCAAATCAAATTCCTTGTATGCTCCAAAACATACTTGGCTAATAAAGTATGATTATGATATGGATCATATGCAAGCAGAAGGGATTAGTTCAATTTGGAATTATGATCAACACAGACTATGGGCCAAAGGGCTTGTTTCCATGCTGTTCTTTTCTACATTCAATGCAAGAGTCACTGCAAACCAAATTAGGCCTGAGGGATATTGGTTGTGCATCTCTGTCCTAGACAATAAAATATACTTCATTCAACTCATCTACACGTACCCTGCCTGCATTTTAGCCAATATCCCTCTAATCCTATCCTATCCAATCCATGCCCTATCTAAATGTTTCTTAAACGTTGCAATAGTACCTGCCTCAACTACCTCCTCTGGCAGCTCATTCCATACACCCACCACCCTTTGTGTAAAAAAGTTACCCTTCAGGTTCCTATTAAATCTTTCCCCCCCCCCCCCCCCCCCTCACCTTAAACCTATGTCCTCTGGTTCTCATTTAGTCACTCAGTCACTTAACCTGCTTATTTACCTCAGAGTATGTCAATATTTGCCCTCGCCCTTGTAGGGTGCTCCACGTATTGCCTGAAGAAACTTTCCTGAACACACTTAACAGATTCCATCCCATCCCTTGGCACTCTGACAGCCCCAGTCTACATTGGGAAAGTTCAAATCCCCTATTATGACAATCCTATTTATTCTTGCAGCTATCTGCTATCTCCCAGCATATGAATTCCTCCAATGCCCATTTACTATAATATAATCACAATAAAGTCCTCTTCACCTATTATTTTCTCAACCTCACCCGTTTGACCTCACTGGCCGATCCCTCAGTAATGTCAATTTTGTCTACAGTTGTGAAGTCTCCTTTAATCAATAAAGCACCTCCCCCACCTCTTTCTTACCTTTATCCCAAGAAACGTAGTGTATTCTTAATCAAGAATGCCCTTGTGACCAAAATGAGAATATGTTGAAATTAAAAACTTCAAAATTTCAACATGTGGCTTTAATAATTGTATTCACAGTTTTTCAATTTCAGTTTTACAAGTCTAATATCAAACAAAAGCAAGTGTTAAAAATCTAAAATTCATCAAACCCCACTTTATTTAAAATTTGACACCATTCCCTATTCAATTAGAACCCTGTTCGAGGTTCCTATTCACAATATCCATTGCATATCAGGTTATCTTCATTGTACCTTTAGCTTATGTGGAATCTTCACCAGATTTTGAGTGTCAAACTGTTGAAAGTATTATTTTCAGTGTGTTGAGATTTGATTTGACATCCCCTTCAGTTCGAAATGGATGCCTGCAACTGCTGCAGAGTTACTGCAGCACCTTGTTGGGCCATGAGAGGGAGTGCTTCATGAAAGCTGATAGTCTTTTACTGTGGCTCTTCTGGATATACAGTACAGGAATTGTGATTGGAACCAGCTAATACTCACTATCTCCCTCTTCTGCCCAAAAGAAGGAGGTCTGGGAGCTGAAAAGGGACTGCGATGCATATTTTTTAAAAATGATCATAAAAGTGAACTTTGAGTTAAAAGTGAAGTGAGATGGTTTGTTCATCTCGACTGTGGTATTTCTACAACTTACTGCATTTACAGTAAAATTGTGACAGGAGAATATATGAACCCAAATGAAAACCCAGGAAAACGTCATTAAGTCCCAAACACTATTTCTTTTTCCACAAATAAGTGTCCTGCCCTGGCATGTAAAATGGTCTCTCCTGTAACATATTACACTGTAAAAGATCATTTATTTCCCAGTAAACTAGCAAGCATTATTAAATAATCCATAAGTTTTTTAATCTAATAAAGTTCCCTCAATATGTGTAAGATGTACAGAATATGAATGGAGTAATCTTTTCCTCCTGCTAACAGCGCCAAATACCAGGCACTGTGAGGTTTGTAGACTTTCCCTTCGGGACCAATGCCAGGGAGAGAGAAGAAGAAAATTCTACAACTAAATTTGGTGTCTTGTTGAAGACACACGGAACTTGCAGATGTTAGTTTACAAAAAAAAGAAATAAAATGCTGGAATAACTCAGTCGGTCGGGCAATGATTAGAACATATGTATAGCTGATGTTTTGGAGTCCTGACCCGAAACGTTACCTGTTCATGTTCTCCAGTGATGTTGTCTGACCCACTGAGTTACTCCAGCACATTGTGTGCTTTTATGGTGTATTGTTGATTTGAGCTCAGATTTTACTTTGCAGCAACTATTCCAACAAACCTCCTTCATCTATCACTGGGCCGGGCCAGTACTGATTAACAACAAGTCTGGAAATAATTCCCCTCAAATAATATTATCATCGCCCCTCTGGTGCTCAAATGGAGAGCTTCACCATGTGGACTGATCCCAATAAAAGGTGAATAAAGATTTTTAAGGCCTTTTTTTTTCCCCGAACAATTTTCCTTTGGAGAATGTGTAAACCATTCCCCTCGGCACTAAAGCCATTGATTTACTTCAAGCCGGGTCATGGGCCAACAGTGACATGTAAACAAACACAAGGTACAGTAAACAGAGGCAGCAAATTGCCAACAGCAGTCCACATGCTTTTTGTAGAACAAGCTGAAAGCAGGCCTGAAAGTGTTAAATTCTTTCAGGTCTATGGTTCCCTTTTTATTGATGACGAATGATTTAATACAGGCAGTATAGATATTTCTTTTAACAAAAATTGTAATGCTATCTGGAATTTAGATCCAGATTCTCCATAAATAGAGGGCACATCTTCATAAAAAGGCAGGAAGAGTATTTGCTGCAGGACTGAGCAAGTGGATAATTATTCTTTGATTCTCTAAGGTGAAAAGACTCAGGTGACTTTTAATACATGACCTTTGCTCCTGGTGGCAGTGATAAGTAGTATGAGGTGCAATTCTGAAGCTTGTAAAATTCCATTCCATTTTTAACCAAGGTTAATTGTGCAAACACTTCAAAGTTTGCCTGCCAATTTCCAGTTTGTAACTGAAGTGTGATCTTACGTCCCTGATGTAACTGGGCAATGTGATTAAAGCAATCAGTGGTGAACTTATCAAAGATACCCCAACATTTTTTCGTGTGTACAATTATCTAAAAAAAGCAGTGTGTAGTTAGCTGTGTTTATGTGTATATCAAATGTAGAAATGAACAAGAAGAAAAATTGAGCCTGGCTCTTGAACAAGATTTATCCCAGACTGTTGCAGTACTTAGGCAGTGTGAATGGGAACATTGTCAGTTGACTGTTTAACATGGCATGTGTTTAGTTGTTTGATCCCTTTGATCGATACTTATTTTCATGAGCAATGAACAGGTATTGTTGAAGTGTGACCATTTTTGTCTAAGACAGTCATGACAATTTGATTTACATTGTAGACATTATGGCACTTCCAAATACTCTATTAATCAGTTCCTGCTATTAACTCAAGGTGGTTTACTGGCAGGGTTTTCTCCTTGTTCAAAATATCTTTTAAGGCTGTGATTAATTGACTGATTAAGCCAAATGTAGTAATGGCCTAAGTTTTAAATTGAAGATTATTCAAAATGACGACTTCGTTTCAGGGCTAAAATTCATAAAGTATTTGGGGATTCAGTTATGGAACAAGTTTACTCTAATGGCAATTCTCCAACAGTAAATAATCGGAGCATTCAAAGATACCATTTCCGTGGTTCGGGTGACTCCATTGTTATTTGGTAAAAACATTCAGCGTTGACGTTTTAACCGTATCAACGCCCTCGCATCCTCTCAGCAGTAATCATTAGAGATGGATGGTTGTGTGAAGAGTTGGGAGACTTCATCTTCAAACATCATTGGATCTGGTTTATGACATACCCATTTTTGCAATAATACAAGCCACCATCAGGCATTGCACAAGAAGGGAATTTAAGAATGAATGTGCTCTGTCAAGACCAGATATGGGCCCACAATAATTCAAAAGTGTTTCCACTTGTGTGGGGGGGTCATAAGTAGATGCTGATATGGATAAACTCGGGAATTTAATAGCAAATACAGTGGACATTTCCTTATGCAATAGGTTTGAATTTGTAAATAAAGCAGCTGAGGTGAGAACTGCAGGGAAAGTGAGATAAGCACAAGATAAAATGGAACAGGATTGGGAAAAGGCTGGTGTGGAACAATATAGACCCATTGAGATGATCAGTTAGTCTCTGTGCTGTACACCTAATATTATTCTCTATGCTGCTAGATGAATGGAAGAACTATGTGTCGGTCAGAGGTAGGGACCCTACTCTTCGTGACGTTAGTATATCCTCCTAAGATTCAGAAGACATTTTGGATATCCTACGACTGTCACTCGGTCTGAAGTTGGATAAAATGTTAACGCTTCAAATGTACCGAGTAAAATATTTTGGTGGTTTCTATTTAACTTTCTATTTAATTCCATTCACTATGAATCTGCAACACTCGTTGCTTCTCCCTCTCATCAATAGAGAGAAGAAGGAGAGAAATAACATAATATACATAAATATAATGAACTATTTTCATTGCACTGAATTATCGACATTTTAATTCTGCAGGCCACTGTGCCTATATTTAGTTGTCAGTACATTTTTGTGAGGATAGAAATCTACCCATTTGCTTCCTTGACTACCTCAGGTGCCCAGGTCTCATACTATCTACTGGATCCCAAGTGCTCACTCTGAAGGTCATCCAATAAAATGGAACAAAAAAACCTTCATGATTGAATTTACGTTAAAAATCATACAATACTAGAAAAAGTAGAAATAAAACCATGGACAAAATTCAAAGTCATGGTGCCGTCCCAAACTACTGAAACACTACTTGGGACACTGAAATGTTAATTGGGTTACTGTCTTCCCGTCATAGAACAAAATGTAGTTAAATTAGAGAAAATGAATAAGGTTTGGTTGTGATCACTTGACATCCGATTTGATGGGCCTTTGGAGTTTTATATACAGTGGGCCCCAATTGAAGTTTCTATCGACGAAACAAAAAGAAAAACAACCTGAAAAAAAAAGTTTGTTAGATGCAAATACAAATAGAGGCAGAGCAGGCAGGGAGTTTTTGTACGTAAATCACATCCTTTAGGCAGGCTTCGGGCCTTCAGTGTTCAAACATTCCCTTGAAGTCACCTGGTCTGGGATGTGATACCACAGAGGGCTCTGAAGTGTCTGTTCCTTCCCTCATACGGGATGTACAAACTGGTACACCAAGCGTTGTGAGACGTCAGGCTTGCGGATGATGCCCTTCTTATAATATTGCCGGATGGAGCGGCTAAGCTTGTCATAGTTCATGGCCGGGCGGTTCTTCCGAATTCCCCATAATCTTGCAACTTGTGCAGAGTCTTCAATCTTAAATATACCTGGTGAAGAATAAAATTAAAGTTCCTCCCTGTTAGTGGTTCTGACTGTTATTGCCATTTAATACTAATTGACGTTGAAGCACCTACCTAATGTTTAAAACAATGATTGACCCTCCAAAACCCTTTGGGATAGAGAACGTCCAAAGACTCACCACCATCGGAGTAAAGAGTAACGAGTAAAGTGTAAAGAGTTAGAGTAAGAGTAATGCCCCTGTCCCACTTATGCCCCGTCCCACTTAGAAAACCTGAACGGAAACCTCTGGAGACTTTGCACCCCACCCAAAGTTTCCGTGCGGTTCCCGGAGGTTGCAGGTGGTTGCCGGAGGTTGCAGGTAGTGGAAGCAGGTAGGGAGACTGACAAAAACCTCCGGGAACCGCACAGAAACCTTGGGTGGGGCGCAAATGTGGGGAGCATAAAATGGGATTTGTGTAGGTGGATGCCTTATGGTTGGTGCAGACTTAATGGGCTGAAGGGCCTATGTCTGCTACAACTATGAAGGGTGTGATTATTCTGAAGCGGGTGCAGAAAAAGGTCACGTGAATGTGGCTTGGACTTGCAGACTTGAGCTATAGTCATAGTCTTTTCCCCCTGGTAGGGGAGTCTAAAATTAAGGTGAGAGGAGAAAGATTTAAAGGGATCTGAAGGGAAAAATTTTCAAACAGAGGATGGAGGGTATATGCAATAAAACTGCCAGAGGAGGCGGTAGAGGCAGGAACAATTGCAACACCTGAAGAACATTTGGACTCGTACATGGACAGGAAATGTTATAGAGGGATATGGGGACCCAGTGTGTGGGGGGGTGGGGTGGGGGGGGGGGGGGGGGGGCAGGGGCCATCAGGCATTATAGGAAGCATGGAGTAAATTAGGTGCTTGAGGAGTATGAAGAATGTAAAAAGAATCTTAAGAAAGAAATTAGAAAAGCTAAAAGAAGATATGAGGTTGCTTTGGCAAGTAAGGTGAAAGTAAATCCAAAGGGTTTCTACAGCTATATTAATAGCAAAAGGATAACGAGGGATAAAATTGGTCCATTAGAGAGTCAGAGTGGACAGCTATCTGCAGAGCCAAAAGAGATGGGGGAGATATTGAACAATTTATTTTCTTCGGTATTCACCAAGGAGAAGGATATTGAATTATGTGAGGTAAGGGAAACAAGTAGAGTAGCTATGGAAACTATGAGATTCAAAGAAGAGGAAGTACTGACACTTTTGAAAAATATAAAAGTGGATAAGTCTCCAGGTCCGGACAGGATATTCCCTAGGACATTGAGGGAAGTTAGTGTAGAAATAGCAGGGGCTATGACAGAAATATTTCAAATGTCATTAGAAACGGGAATAGTGCCGGAGGATTGGCGTACTGCGCATGTTGTTCCATTGTTTAAAAAGGGTTCTAAGAGTAAACCTAGCAATTATAGACCTGTTAGTTTGACATCAGTGGTGGGCAAATTAATGGAAAGGATACTTAGAGATAATATATATAAGCATCTGGATAAACAGGGTCTGATTAGGAACAGTCAACATGGATTTGTGCCTGGAAGTTCATGTTTGACTAATCTTCTTGAATTTTTTGAAGAGGTTACTCGGGAAATTGATGAGGGTAAAGCAGTGGATGTTGTATATATGGACTTCAGCAAGGCCTTTGACAAGGTTCCTCATGGAAGGTTGGTTAAGAAGGTTCAATTGTTGGGGATTCATGGTGGAGTAGCAAGATGGATTCAACAGTGGCTGAATGGGAGATGCCAGAGAGTAATGGTGGATAGCTGTTTATCCGGTTGGAGGCCAGTGACTAGTGGGGTGCCTCAGGGATCGGTGTTGGGTCCACTGTTGTTTGTCATGTACATCAATGATCTAGATGATGGTGTGGTAAATTGGATTAGTAAGTATGCAGATGATGCTAAGATAGGCGGGGTTGTGGATAATGAAGTAGATTTTCAAAGTCTACAAAGAGATTTATGCCAGTTGGAAGAGTGGGCTGAAACATGGCAGATGGAGTTTAATGCTGATAAGTGTGGGGTGCTACATCTTGGCAGGACAAATCAAAATAGGACGTACATGGTAAATGGTAGGGAATTGAAGAATGCTGTTGAACAGAGGGATCTGGGAATAACTGTGCACAGTTCCCTGAAGGTGGAATCTCATGTAGATAGGGTGGTAAAGAAAGCTTTTGGTGTGCTGGCCTTTATAAATCAGAGCATTGAGTATAGAAGTTGGGGTGTAATGTTAAAATTGTACAAGGCATTGATGAGGCCAATTCTGGAGTATGGTGTACAATTTTGGTTGCCTAATTATAGGAAGGATGTCAACAAAATAGAGAGAGTACAGAGGAGATTTACTAGAATGTTACCTGGGTTTCAGCAACTAAGTTGCAGAGAAAGGTTGAACAAGTTAGGTCTTTATTCTTTGGAGCGCAGAAGGTTAAGGGGGGACTTGATGTCTTTAAAATGATGAGAGGGATAGACAGAGTTGACGTGGATAAGCTTTTCCCACTGAGAGTAGGGAAGGTTCAAACAAGAGGACATGACTTGAGAATTAAGGGACAGAAGTTTAGGGGTAACATGAGGGGGAACTTCTTTACTCAGAGAGTGGTGGCTGTGTGGAATGAGCTTCCAGTGAAGGTGGTGGAATCAGGTTCGATTTTATCATTTAAAAATAAACTGGATAGTTATATGTAGCAATGTTACAAAATTTTGAGATTTAAAAAATCAAGTCTGCAATTTATCCCATCAGATAAAGCATAACAATAAGTTTAATTTGACACCTAATTCACTTTCATATCTCAAGTATTAAAAAAGTTTTGACCATTTTCATACTCGGAAATTAGCATCTTGTTCCCTATTGATTTTCAATGGACATAACAAAAAAGCTGTGATCTTGGACAGTCAAAAGCCCATTTCTTAAGGAAAGATTAACATTTTTAAATAGCCTAAGTGTCCAATGATTATTCACAAATAATTCACAATATAACATGATTTTTATATCTAATTTACATTAATTTATAGGCCAAATGGAAGGAATTTAGTGTTCAGTTGCTGTAAATAAATGCCCATTTAAATCGGCTTTCTAGTGGGTTTCTGTGAACGCGCAGGTTTAGAATGTTGACAGCGCGCTGGATTTGTGCCCTCAAATGCCGAGAAAAATACTGCGGGATATAAAAAGCCCAAAATGAACTATTCGTTATAGAAAATTATAATTATAGGGTTATATACATGCCCCATTTAATGTAAAAATAAGGTACATACCTTTAATTGTTTGCTTTATAAAACCCTGGGGCTGCGAAAGCTTGCGAACTGAACGAGAGCTTTTAAATTTATTATATCTACTATTCGAGGCCTATAAAACTAATAATAGCTTTTGGGACCGGGTCTTGCAGCGATTCTCCGTTAATGATTTACTAGGCTGAACATCTGCGATTGGAACAGCCTAGTAAAAATCGGGTTTTAAACCCGCCCCCTCCAAACAGCTCCAAAATCACACACAAGGGGTGGGGCAGATGCTCAGCCACGATTCAGGTAGGTTTTTGTAACATACCTATTATATGGACGGGAAAGGAATGGAGGGTTATGGTCTGAGTGCAGGTAGATGGGACTAGGGGAGAATACGTGTTCGGCACGGACTTGTAGGGCCGGGATGGCCTGTTTCCGTGCTGTAATTGGTATATGGTTATATGGTTATAAGGGGAAGGGGGGAGGTGGGATGGGCGCGGGGAGAACAAAGGGGACCTGCCGTGGATACTGTGTTTACTTTGTAACTTTGTCAATGCCCTTATCTGGCGACTATTTGCATACATTGTGTAACGCAAGCAAAGAATCTCACTGTGACTTGTCACATGGAACAATAAAGTATTCATTCATTCATTCAAACACAGGCAAATGGGATTAACATAGATTGGCATTGTAGTAAGCATGAACGAGTTGGGCCGAAAGGCCTTTGCTCCTGCTGTATAAATCTATGAATCCATGAAATGTGCCCATTATTTCATTGCTAGTTGAGGCACTTTGCTGTGCATAGATTGGCTATTCCATTAATAGAAGTGGTTCTCATGTACTAGGACCCACTTTTACAGACAAACTGGGCTATAGAAGCACAGTAACAAGACATAAAGCTGAGTTTGCCAATGACCTTTTTCTTTGTTCAGCCAGCGGATGAATCGGCCGTAGTTGTGGGGCTTCAGCAAGAGTTCCTTCAGGAATTGCCACAGGTGAATTGGTTGGCCGGAGCAGGAGGAATCAGCCTCTGTGTCCATCCAGCCTTCATCACTGCCTGATGAGAATAACCACAATCTGTCATGGTACATTTCCTCACTCACTGGTCCTTAATCTAACGCACACCAAAGACGCACATGTTTGTAGGTTAATTGGCTTGGTAAATGTAAAAATTGTACCTAGTGTGTGTAGGATAGTGTTAATGTGCTGGGATCGCTGGTCGGGGTGGACGCGATGGGCTGAAGGGCCTGTTTCTGCGCTGTATCTCTAAACTTAACTAAACTAAACCATCAATACAGGTGAAATGTTCAAGATGCAACCGTATATACAACAGTTTACTTTCCCTCCCACAAAGAAACTCGAGGGGATGTGGAATTAATTTTGTTCGTTAATAATTTTGGTATGAACTACAGACAAATGGGACTAGCGCAGTGAGTCAGCATTCAACAGTTAATGGCTGGATGAAATGAAGAAAAAAAATAGATCCTAAGATCATAGGACTATAAGTGATAGCAGAATTAGTCCATTTTGGCCCATCAAGTCTACTCTGCCATTCAATCATAGCTGATCTATCTCTCCTTCCAAACCCCATTCTCCTGCCTTCTCCCCATAACCTCTGACAAGGGATATTAAAGGAATGTTTCCCTGCTGTACATTGTCAAGGAATATTTGCAAGCAAAATGGTAATATTATAGACAATAGACAATAGGTGCAGGAGTAGGCCATTCGGCCCTTCGAGCCAGCACCGCCATTCAATATGATCATGGCTGACCATCCCCAATCTGTACCCCTGATAAAAGGTTTTAAACAGAACTGCTGAAATAACTTGATTCAGTTAAGAGTGTGGCTGAGAAAAGTTATCGAGTCTGCAATGTATTTTGGGGGATGTGGATAAACCATAATCATAATAATATTACAGAGAATAAGCTTCAAAACAAGGATGCGTCCCTTATTCTTAAATAACATTAACATATTTAAATATTATACATATTGTAAGTACACCAAACTGCTTTATTTGAACACAAGCATATGAACACTTTTCTCATGTACACACTGGCATTGTAGCTTCACAACAGCCACTTGTTCCTAACTAGGTTCAACCTCCTCAGCTGTGTATTTGTCATTGTATTAATTTCTTGAACCAAGGAAACCAACTTCTCGTTCAATCTCACTGTGGTCCCGTGACTCATCAACAGTAGCTGATTTCATATAGGAATCAAGAATAGAGGCATCGCCACATATCACTTCAATATTTTCAGATATATTTCCTGCTATTATCATCATGGACATTGGTGGCCATATTTCCAATGCCTACCGCTTCTGACTTGGATCATGTCTCTGAGCTCACTTTGCTGGCTCCCAAACTCATTCAGTGGTGACCCAACTCTTTCACCCAGTCATTGTTTGTGTTTTGGGCTCCACTTCTCTACTTCCCTCCCTATGTTAGTGTGTTCACCCTATGATAGACACAAAAGGCTGAAGTAACTCAGCGGGACAGGCAGCATCTTTGGAGAGAAGGGATGGGTGACGTTTCGGGTGGAGACCCTTCTTCACACTGCTTTTATTTGAATTTTTAAAGAGACAACGGGCATGTGATGTATCTTGGACATAGGTTGGGAGAGATTGGACCAGGAGGGATAGGATGGAGTCGAGGTACGTGGAAAGCATTTCCATGGGACAGGAGCGGGCAGAAACAATGGGTCTGCCAGGGCAGTTGTGTTTGTGGATTTTGGGGAGAGGGTAAAACCGGGCTGTGTGGGGCTGGGAAACGATAAGGTTGGAGGCTGTGGAAGGCAGAGAGCCACAAGTGATGAAATCAGAAACAGAGTGTAAGATCACCCTAAGTTCACTTGGACCAATATCCAGACTGCTCCACAGTCTAGAGTACATCCACAGACTTGTTGTAGAGGAAGGAACTGCAGATGCCGGTTTGAACCGAAGATAGACACAAAAAGCTGGAGTCACTCAGCGGGACAGGCAGCATCTCTGGAGAGAAGGAATAGGTGACGTTTTAGGTCGAGACCCTTCTTTAGACTTGCTTCAGGAGTAGAACTAGCTGAATTGCCAGCTCAACTCCTGTGACAGTCAATTGCTTGTCTTCAACTTGCAGTGTGAACATGGTGCATAGATTGTGCATCATCTGCAGTGATTGCAATATTGGGTTCCATCACTGAACTCTCTATACTAATGTTGCATTAAAAAATTGCATTGTTATTGGATGTCTTGTTTTGATTTATAAGCTGCTGCCCTCTGCACTTCTGATATCTGCAGAATTTGATTATTTGACAAGAATACCCAACAAGAATCTGGGCAGCACTGTGGCGCAGGGGGTGCACGATGGTGCAGTGATAGACCTGCTGCCTTACACCGCCAGAGACCTGCGTTCAATCCTGACTACGGCTGCTGTCTGGACGGAGGTTGTATGTTCTCCCCGTGACCGCGTGGGCTTGCTCCAGGTGCTCCGGTTTCCTCCTACACTCCAAAGATGTGCAGATTTGTGGGTAAAAATTGTAAGATAATGCTAGTGTACTGGGATTACTGGTCGGCGTGGACTCGGTGGGCCGAATGGCCTGTTTCTGCGCTGTATTTCTGAACTAAATAGCTGCATGAGGCAGAGTTGTCAGGTCACCAGGGGAGACAGGGTGTGAGGAGGTCAAGGGCAAACTAGAAAATTAAGGCTAGTATATCCCACACAATTTCCAAACATCAAGTCAATTGCACAACCATTATTTTTAAACCGTGATCCCTGAAGTAAAATGCACTTCAACAGGATTTCTCCCCATAGAATCTGCCTTTCTGTGTGGAATCTAAAAGCTCATTAAGGTCACACCAAGGTTACAATGATATTCCTTTGGTCATGGTGATACAATCACTCATTGACTTTCCCATTTCCTGATTGCTTGTGTGCAATCTATCTATGGTTGTTTGCTTTCCCAAATATCTCCACTCCTCCAGGCAACCTCTGCACTATTTCTTCGCACAGGAATATCTTGAATATTCAGTGCCAATGTCAGAGTCAATGTCAGTAAGTGAAAATCAATTATTGTTTGTTCCCTTACTGTATATACTCAACATTCTAAATAATATATCCATGAAAATCACCTCCAAGCCACTTTTGTACAATGCAATTGAACTGCACACCTTGTTATGCCCCCCTAGACTGCTTGTGCTAAAACCAGCACTGCATTTCCAATGCCGTCAAAATGGAGTTGCAGTATTTGCAGGCTAGTGAATCTGTGGAATTTTTTGCCACAGACGGTTGTGGAGGCCAAGTCAATGGGTATATTTAAGGAGGAGATTGGCCATTTCTTGATTAGTACGGGTGTCAGGGATTATGGAGAGAAGGCAGGAGAATGGGGTTGAGAGGGAAAGATAGATCAGCCACGATTGAATGGTGGAGTGGACTTGATGGGCTGAATTGCCTAATTCTGCTCATAGAACTTACGACCTTATGACCCAACTTAAACTCCTGTGTATTTGGTGCCTTACATCTGCCATGTTTCAGGCTAACGCTGTCTGCCTTACTTTAATTTTTACTTTAAAATAGTTTGAAGCAACTATAAGAGAGGCTACTTCTGTTTACAGTTTCTCTCTGCTAATGAGAGGGGAACATCATATATACATGAAGATTGTATGACGAGGGAGAGGAAAGAGAAGTAACAAAGATAAGTGGTTTAAAGAGCAGAAAAAAATCAGACATGCTGAGGAGCTGGTCACAGACCACAATAGAAAGGTGTATTGTTAGTTTCTGAAGGAAGGATTAATATTCAATTTTCCTCTCCAGGCCCAGCAAGAGGTGATGGATACATCATTGATATATGCCTCAATAGGTCACTATTGCCTTCAGTAACAGTAAGGTCCAGTAGCGCATGCATATAGAACTCATTGCTCTCAGTACAAAGGTAATTTATTATTTACGCAATGATGCATTTCCCTGTCTAATTCAACAAAAGTAGTCAGAACAAAAAACAAGGATGTGAGTATTAATAACAGTTCTTTAAAGCAAGTTGATATTTGATGTAGGTAGACACAAAATGCTGGACTAACTCAGCGGGTGAGGCAGCATCTCAGGAGAAAAGGAATGGGCGACGTTTTGGGTCGAGACCGTTCTTCAGACTGATGTCAGGGGAAAGGGGCGGGACAGAGATAGAATGTAGGTGGTGATAGTAAGAATAGTGGGAGAACTGGGAAGGGGATGGGGATGGAGAGAGAAAGCAAGGGCTATTTTAAGTTATTACTGGGAAGGGTATATTTAATGTCATTGGTCTGGCTCAGATTCCTTTCTAATAATTGTAGTCAATTCTTCTTGATCTATAACATTCTATCTCCTTGTTCCTTCTAGGAGCACTGAATACTGGACTAGCTTACTAGAGGTGAGTGTACAACATGAATGATGTCCACTGACCTGGGGGACAGACAATAAGTACATATGAAATCACTCCACTCAATAGACCTTAAGGAGGAGGAAAGTGATGCATCACATGGGTGCATTGCCATAGAGTTGGACTCCTGATGCTGACCCTGCGATTAAAGGAAGGAATGTAACTGGGGGGGGAAAGATGCAGTGCCAACCTCCCATAAGATGCCACGTTTTGGCACTCAGCAGCAACCAATTTAAGAGCAGCACTGGCAAAGGCCCTAGAACAAATTGCCCACTACATCAGAGTTTGGAGTGTGCCGCAGGTGCTGACCGAGTCCGCAACGTGTTATTAAACAGTCATTCGTAATTCCCATTTGATTTCTTGTAACAATGATTTAATGATCATTATTACGTGTGTTTTTCCTTCATTCGGACATGAATATCCCTTTACACCAATATTGGCCTCTCATCAGGAGATCCCATCCCATCCCATCCAGGCAAAGTTCAGGGCCCAGCCAGAGACTGACTTTTGGCAATTATTTGAGCTCGCTGTTGATTTCAACTAATAAATAGAGGTGATAACCCTACCACTAATATTTAGGAAACTTCTGGTGTGATTTTGCAATCTTGAGTAAATGCCATGTTATTATAATAGAGAAAACCTTCATGTAAATTCAAAAGAAGACTATGAACTTCAATGGCCAATTGTCAATGGCACTTTACTTCTCATTGAATCATTGAAATTTCAAGCACTGAAAGGGGGCCCATTGTGGCTTGAATTTATTGGATTTTAGTTTATGAAATGGTATCTATGTATATTGTGCTTACAGGCCTGTTATGATGCTGTAGGTCAGAATCTCATTGTTCCATTGTCAGTACATTTGACAATTAAACACTTGACTCTGCCAACCCAAAAAAGCATCACAGAGACTAATCCCACCTTGTTGCTCTCAACTGTGGCCTTGTTTCTCGAAATTCAGGTTAATGCTAAACATTGTGCGAGTGTTTTCTTTCTCAGCCACCGTTTCAGGTCATGAATTCCAGACTCCATCACTCATTCACAGGTGGCGTGGACAGAAGATAGCATTCAAATTCAATACATTTCCTAATTGTGCTTCAAGATTTCATCTTCTGGAGGGAAGTTCTACCCCATTCAATGGCTGCACACACAATTAAACACTCTTGACTCTTGGCGTTGCCAACCCAAAAAAAGCATCACAGCGACTAATCCCATCTTGTTGCTCTCAACTGGACCTTTCTAAATGGATATTCACTGAGAGAGGGTGGTGAGTTTATGAAATGAGCTGCCACAGGATTCGTTGAGGCAGGTACAATAACAGCATTTAAAAGGCACTTGTACAGGTACACGGATAAGAAAGGTTTAGAGGGTTATAGATCAATGCAGGCAAATGGGACTAACGTAGACGGGTCATCTCAGCTGGCATCGGCGTGTTGGGCTGAAGGGCCTGTTAACATGCTGTATAACTCCATGACTGTGATTCTATGTTGGATGCGCATGTAGCAAATCAGCTCCTTTTCTGACTATGGAATATTCCCACTAGGACAATTTTTGGCAGATCTATACATTTTCATTAAGACCGTGAAATATAAAGTGATCATAAGGATAGGGTCCACTACATTCTCACTACATTCTGAATGAATTAGGAACAATGGGTAGATAGCACTACTCAGATTGTGTCGAGAAACAATCACTATAGTTACTTCAGCACGTCAAGACCTTCTGCAAGTAAATCAGGATCAGGTAGATTTAAAGAATCTATTTCTATAAATAGAAAGCGAGGTTACATACAGATGGAATGTTCAGCAGTTGTGAGGAGCATGTTACCATTATATCTGTTATCTCCAGGAGACGATTTCCCTTTCATCCAAGCAGCTAAAAACAAAAGGAAAATAGTTTGTTTTAATCATCAGTTCTCAGCATGGAACCTCCCATCTGATATTCATTATTCAATATTACTTCTCCCCTTTAGAGAAAATGTGTGTTTCTCAACCTTTGACGACCGGTGCTGAATGTGCAGAGTTTGTACGTTTTCTCTGTGACCGTGTGAGTTTTCTCCAGGAGCTCTGGTTTCCTCCCACATCCCAAAGATATGACAAACCAGACTCGCTACCACAGTCACAGTGCGTTTTCTCGGTGCTTGCCTGCGCCTCCATCTTCTGCTTCCTACACCAAAGATGTGCAGGTTTGTAGACTAATTGGCTTCTGTAAAAATTGTCCCAAGTCCAGCGTTTAGGATAGATGCGATTTCCAGGCTGCATCTATGAACTAAACTAGACTCAAGATTTCAAAAGAACTTCACAGCAATGGACATACATTTTAAACGTAGTCAGTTTTTCAGTGAAATGATTAGAAGTGCCTTTCCCTTGGCATCTCCTCGCAGTAGTGGAGAGTGCTGCAATGTGTCACTGATTAGGCAATGAATTGGTACATAGTGTAAGTTGGTGTCCACAATACTAATCATACTGCATTCCTCAATCTCTAACCAGCTTTATGGGAGCATTAAAACTGCACCTTCTGAGGAGGCCAGGGGAAAGCATTGTACTCCCTTGTGGACACCTCCTGTCCACCACTGGCATATAGGAGACTCTATGGAAGCAAAGGAACACAGCATGCTCATGAACAGAAATAACATCTCACATTTTGGCTGTCAGAAGTTGTCCAAATGTTTATCAAGTCTATTGAAATCCTCCCAAGCAGACTGTTCCAAGGGACGCATTCCGAGATCGGATATCAACTGCTGCTGGAAGGTCATCAACTCCGTGAATGACGCTCTGTGTCTGCCCAAAACTTGTTGATCCCTTTGCTGAGTAAGATGTCTGTCGGCAAATGTTGCCAATTGGCCTGCTGCAGCCTGCAGGAGTACGTGCTGAGGGATGCACTGAAGCTTGGTTCATGCCAAGGCTCTGTGTAGGAGGACCACAGTCTAGGGTCCTTCCGCTGCTGGACATTGCGGAGCAGGGTGTGGTGGAGGCGCCCCTTAAACGAGGGGAGGAATAGCACCCCAGGGGGCCATGTGAGTAGCAAGGGTGCCAGGTATAATAATACTTCTGTGAATACTACCATATACAACGCAAATGAACACGACCCAATCTCTCTCCTTTTCACACTCTGCTTTTCTATAATGTGAACCAAAGTGGATCCCTTCATATAATCCATAAATTAGCCATGATCATAGTGAATGGCAGGGCAGGCGTGAGGGACCTGGTGGCCTACTCTTCAGTTTAGTCTAGAAATACAGTACGGAACAGGCCCTTCGGCCCACCGAGCCCGCGCCGACCAGCGATCCCCATACATTAACACTATCCTACACACACTAGGGACAATTTGCAATTTTACCAAGCCAACTAACACACAAATCTGTACATCTTTGGAGTGTGGGAGGTAACCGGGGCACCCGGAGAAAACCCACGCAGGTTGCAGGGTGAACAGACTGTACCCGTGGTCAGGATCGAACCCGGGTCTCTGGTGCTGTAAGGCAGTAACTCTACTGCTGCACCACCGTGCCACCACTGTACTTTTACTCCTATTTTGTTGTGTTCTTAAACTTATGTGTTTACACTCTGTGTCTCGAGATTCCTTTGCACACAAACAAATATCTGTTTCCTATCATTTAAAAAGTGTTCTACTTTTTGTTTCTTCTCACCATTGGGAACAATTTCACAATTTCTTATATCTACCACCTGCTTGTCAACTCACTTCTTTTTGCAGAGTCTGGTCATTCTCCTTAAGGCAGACTTTTCCCAACTTGGACTTTGTCCCTAGAACCATGTGCTGTGTCCCAGAGAACTATATTATGCATTTTATAGCTTCCCCCTTCGCTTGACCCATTGTAACTCGAATTGACTTCATTGTATTTATGTGTAGTATTATCTGATCTATTTGAGATCTGGGGGTCCTTGTTCATCAGTCATTGAAATCAAGCATGCAGGTACAGCAGTTAGTGAATAAAGCTAATGGCATGTTGACCTTCATTACAGAGGAGTTGAGTATACAGTAGGTCCTTCTGCAGTTGTACAGGGCCCTAGTGAGACCACACCTGGAGTATTGTATACAGTTTTGGTCTCCAAATTTGAGGAAGGACATTCTTGCTATTGGGGAAGTGTAGCGTAGGTTCACAAGGTTAATTCCCGGGATGACGGGACTTTCATATGTTGATAGAATGGAGCGACTGGGCTTGTATACACTGGAATTGAGAAGGATGCAAGGGGATCTTATTGAAACATATAAGATTATTAAGGGATTGGACACGCTAGAGGCAGGAAACATGTTCCCAATGTTGGGGTAGTCCAAAACCAGGGGCCACAATTTAAGAATATCGGCTAGGCCATTTAGAACAGAGATGAGGAAACACTTTTTCACCCATAGAGCTGTGAATCTATGGAATCCTCTGCCTCAGAAGGCAGTGGAGGCCAATTTTCTGGATGATTTCAAGAGAGAGTTAGATAGAGAGTTAGATAGCAGAGTCAAGGGATATGGGGAGGAGGCAGGAACGGGGTACTGATTGTGGATGATCAGCCATGATTGTGGATGATGATCGCAGTGAATTGCGGTGCTAGCTCGAAGGGCCGAATGGCCTACTCCTGCACCTATTGTCTATTGTCTATTAATGTCATGCAAAACAAAACTTTTCACTGCACCTTGGTACATGTGTCAATAACAAACCTAAACCTAAACCTCCATGTAAACTTCAATGAGCAATACAAGTGCAAAAATATTCAACAGTATAAGACGCAATAACCAACAATCTTTCAGCAACATAAGAGTCTTTTTTATGAACAGGACATAATTGTGGTTAGTTTTAATGCTAAGTTGCTTACATTACTGCAACCTGTGACAAGGTGGAGAAAGTATCAACTATATGGTCTGCTGGATCCCGTGCCAGCTTCGTCGCTGAAAGAGAGGTCATCTCGCGCCATCAGTTCTCACTGTGGTAGCTTGATTTATAAAACAATGGCATGGTTAATTTGACTCTCTGAGTGATGCCAGCCCTGTGAGTTGTACCCCATTACGCACTAAACTTTGGATCATACAAAGCCATTTTCTACCAAAATGCATTATGTTCTGATGAAATTATTTTAAGAAGCACACAATTCATCCCACTCAGCAAATGCGTAACTTAGTTGCTGAAACCCAGGCTACATTCTAGTAAATCTCCTCTGTACTCTCTCTATTTTGTTGACATACTTCCTATAATTAGGCGACCATAATTGTACACCATACTCCAGAAGGCTCACCATGCCTGTATTTTTAACATGAATCCCCTTCACCATTTATAAAGGCCACACATAAAACTTTCTTTACCACCCCCGAGATCAAGGGGGAAAGTTAATTGTCACCTAGATTCTTCAATTGCCATTTAATGAGAGGGATTTTCCTGCCAAGATGTAGCAAACACTTGTCAGCAGACATCTGCCTCTTTCAGCCCACTCTTCCAACTGGCAATCTCTCTGTAGATAAACTTACTTCAGCAATAATACTGCAGATTACTAATCCAAAACACCATCATCTAGATCATTGATGTACATGACAAACAACAGTGGACCCAACACAGATCCCTGTGGCACCCCACTCGTCACTGGCCTCCAACCTGACAAATAACCATCCACCATTACTCTCTGGCATCTCCCATTCAGCCACTGTTGAATCCATCTTGCTACTCCACCATTAATACCCAACCATTGAACCTTCTTAACCATGTTGGTAATAATGATGATGGAAACTTGCGGGTTTAGTTACTGAAGTATGATGGAATGGAAAAGTGCTGTTATGATTCAGTCATCAAGCATTGCAGTTAATCGTTGAGCTGCTCGCAAGAGTTTTGGAAAATAAGACCATTGCAGAAAAACTGACTTTCTTTTTCCAGATGAATACTAGGATAAAACATTTTTTTTTTTAAAGGAAGCACAAGTTGGGCCACTGATCCTTCAAGCCTGCTCCGCCTTGCTTAAGATCATGGCTGATCTGATCTTCATATCACTCCTTCAGATCTTCAACTCCACATATCTGCTTGATAACATAACTCTCAACTCCTATCTAATCCAAAAACCCGTCAGCTGAAGCCTTTAAAACATTCTATGACTCAGCCGTCATAGTTCCCTGGGGAAGAAAATTAAAATCTTCCTCACCTCCGTCATGAGTAGGCGACCACTTATTCTGAAAGGATACTTTTACTGCTGGATTCGTGCATGAGGAGAAGTATCTTCTCAGCATTGACCCTATCAATTCCCATTCAGGATCTTGGCAACAAGGAACTGCAGATGCTCCACTTGGGTAGCTTACAACCCAAACTATATGAACATTGAATTCTCCAATTTTAGGTAGCCTCTAATTGATAGCCTCTAACTTTAGGTTGCCTGATAACAGGTGGGAAGAAGCTGTCCCTGAATCTGGAGGTGTGTGTATTCACACTTCTGTACCTCTTGCCTGATGAGAGAGGGGAGAAGATGGAGTGTATGGGGTGAGACTCCTTGATTACGTTGGTGGCCTTGCCAGGGCAACTTGGATTGTAGATGGAGTCAACAGAAGCAAGGTTGGTTTGTGTGATGGTCAGGTCTGCGACCACAATTCTCTGCAATTTCTTACTTCCTAAGTTAGGTCAAACTTCCTGAGCCTTCTAAGGAAGTAGTGGCGTTGGTGTGTTTTCTTGGCCATTGCATCCTGGACGGGATAGGTTGCTGGTGATATTTACTTCTAGGAACGTGTATTATATTCCATCTGTGCTCATTCCTATTCGGATTGTCTAAATCCCTAAAGCCTCTTTATAACCTTTACCACTTTCACAATTCTATCTAGTTTAGTATCATCAACCAAACTGTTAATACAGCTTGCAGATAGCTGGGGTTCAATCACCAACCCATGTGGTACCCCACTACCCTGCCAACTTGAGAACGATCTTTTTATTCCAACAATTTATCAGATACCCAATTCCATATCCATGATGGTACATTAGTCACAAGTCTCCATGCTCTAACCGAGTTGACCAACGTCCTGTGGGTGACTGCATCAAAAGCCTTTCAAAAAATAAAAGCAAACTATGTTCGCAGGTTCCCTATCTACTAGTCACATCCTCAAAGAACTCTAGTAGATTAGCCAAACACCATTTATCTTCCTTCAATCCATTTTGACTCTGCTCAAACCTATTTTTTCTTATCATGTATCTATACACTGTGAATGGCATGATTGTAATCATGTATTGTCTTTCTGCTAACTGGTTAGCTCGTAACAAAAGCTTTTCACTGTACCTCAGTACACGTGATAATAAACTAAACTGGACTGAACATCCTTCATTAGAGATTTCAGCATTTGTCCTATCACTGACATTGGCCGAACAAGAGCTCCCTGCTTGCAATCCTTTCCCTCTCTTTTGTTAAATGTTGTTAGGGAGTGGAGTGTACATACTGATCACTGGTCGCCATGGACTGGATGGGCTGAAGGGCCTGTTTCAGTGCTGTATCTCTGAAGTAAAGGTTCCTCAGTGTATTGATCCAGGAGGGCCCCTGTATGCATTCCTTTTTTTATAAGATTAGACACCAAATGTTGGCGTAACTCAGCGGGTCAGGCAGCATCTCTGGATAGAAGAAATGGGTGACGTTTCAGGTCAAGACCATTTTTTCCATAAGGATTTGCTTCATTCATTCTAGATATGTTAATCTCTCGTAGGCTTTCTCTATTCCTGTTACATGTACTCTACTTTCCTGATTTATGCCAAGCCTGATATTACAACATGAAAGAACGGCAAGCTCCACCAGCATTGAAATAAAGAGCTTCCTGTTAATATTGGATCATTCCAAACTACATGTATGTTATGGAACCATCCAACAAAGAAGCAGAGTGCCCTGATTATAACCAAGCCCAAAGATGTTTATATATAACATGGCCATTGGAGCATGGATTGGCTGCAGATACAACTAAACCAGACAATGAAACCTCAATTACCTTGTGCAGGAAACTCAGTTGATGCTGTGTGACCATTCACAGCTTCAGAATACAAGAGTGACCCTCTGACACATTACTCAGTGGGCAAAATTTGCACGGGATGATTTCAGAATAAAACTTTGTAAACAGGGAGGACAATGCAGCGAGTAAGACCATAGCCCATAGGACCCAGGAGCAGAATTAAACATTCGGCCCATCCAGTCGACTCCACCACTTGATCATGGGGCAGATCTATTTTTCCTTCTCAATCACATGTTCTTGCCTACTCCCCATAACCTTTGACCCCCTTAGTAATCAAGAACTTGTCAATCCCTGCTTTAAAAATACCCACTGACTTGGCCTCCACCAATATCTGTGGCAATGAATTACACAGATTCACCTCCCTCTGGTTAAAGACATTCCTCCTCATCTCATTTATAAAACTCCTTCCTTTTATTCTTATGCTCATAAGTTCATGTTATTGGAGGTGAATTAGGTCATTCGGCCGATCAGGTTACTCCGCCATTCAACCGTGGCTGATCTATCTTTCCCGCTTTCACCCCATTCTCCAGCCTTCTCCCTATAACCCCTGACACCCGTTCTAATCAAGAACCTGTTAATCTCAGACGCACTGTCAACCTCCAATTCAGAGGTTGTGCCCTCTGGTAATAATTGGCTCTCCCAATAATGAAAAAAAACAATAGTGGACTACATGATCATAAAACTAAACTGGTTTCACCACAGGAATCCACGCTGTACATATTATTTTTGATACCGGATATTCAAACAATAAAACAAGACCATGATTTATGTGATTCTCAATCCAACAACATGATAAAATGTTTGTTTATGGGAAACTAGGTCAGATCAAGTTAGCCCGAGATGTTTTCCATGGTGGAATAGATTGCCAATAACTGCTACCCATGGGTGAAGTGGAATGCTGCGAAGGTAGCTAAACTTTATTGAGTTCTAAACAAAATTGGGGCATTTAGAATCGGAAATTCTATCACAGTATGTTCACATTATCGCAAAGCCCCTTTTATAGAAGATTATCAATCAATTCTTTCTCACTGAAAATCTTAAATAACCTTTTCCCAACAGGTTTCTCAACTTATCGATCCAGAAAGGATCTTGCGTACACACCACAAATTAACTACCAAGGCACACAAAAATGCTGGAGAAACTCAGCGGGAGCAGCAGCATCTATGGAGCGAAGGAGATAGGCGACGTTGCCTATGTCCTTCGTTCCATAGATGCTGCTGCACCCGCTGAGTTTCTCCAGCATTTTTGTGTACCTTCGATTTTCCATCATCTGCAGTTCCTTCTTGAACACAAATTAACTACCTACTTATTATAGTAAGTTTGATTCACCTACCCTCGATGTAAGTTAACATGAGTGTGGGGGGTTGACACAAAATGCTGGAGTAACCCAGCGGGGCAGGCAGCATCTCTGGGGAGAAGGAATGGGTGATGTTTCAGGTTCAGACACTTCTTCAGACTTCTAGATCCGAAAAAACCACCCATTCCTTCTCTCCAGAGACGCTGCCTGTCCCACTGAGTTACTCCGGCATTTTGTGTCTACCTTCAGTTTAAGATGAGTCTATCTTCAGTCAAGATGAGCACATACCAGATTTCCAGATGTCTAAGTGTGCGTACAAAATATCACCGCACATCGGAGATCTCTGCCTGAACTCCTCTTCCGACATGGAGCAGAGGTCTTTCCCACTGAGATCCTGGAAGGATTTCCCAATCTGTGGCAGTCGATATTGATGTTCAGTCCATAAGATCCACTTCTGGACATTCCCTATACTCCACTCCATTGGGTCTGAAAAATAACAAATCATCATTGTTAATTGCAGGAACCTTATCAATACAAACTTAAAGCACACGGCATTGGGGGTTCAGTATTGATGTGGATAGAGAACTGGCTGGCAAACAGGAAGCAAAGAGTAGGAGTAAACGGGTCCTTTTCACAATGGCGGGCAGTGACTAGTGGGATATCGCAAGGCTCAGTGCTGGGACCCCAGCTATTTACAATATATATTAATGATCTGGATGAGGGAATTGAAGGCAATATCTCCAAGTTTGCTGGATGACACTAAGCTGGGGGGCAGTGTTAGCTGTGAGGAGGATGCTAGGAGACTGCAAGGTGACTTGGATAGGCTGGGCGAGTGGCCAAATGTTTGGCAGATGCAGTATAATGTGGATAAATGTAAGGTTGTCCATTTTGGTGGCAAAAACAGGAAAGCAGACTATTATCTAAATGGTGGCCGATTAGGAAAAGGGGAGATGCAGCGAGACCTGGGTGTCATGGTACACCAGTCAATGAAAGTAGGCATGCAGGTGCAGCAGGCAGTGAAGAAAGCGAATGGTATGTTAGCTTTCATAGCAAAAGGATTTGAGTATAGGAGCAGGGAGGTTCTACTGCAGTTGTACAGGGTCTTGGTGAGACCACACCTGGAGTATTGCGTACAGTTTTGGTCTCTAAATCTGAGGAAGGACATTATTGCCATAGAGGGAGTGCAGAGAAGGTTCACCAGACTGATTCCTGGGATGTCAGGACTGTCTTATGAAGAAAGACTGGATAGACTTGGTTTATACTCTCTAGAATTTAGGAGATTGAGAGGGGATCTTATAGAAACATACAAAATTCTTAAGGGGTTGGACAGGCTAGATGCAGGAAGATTGTTCCCGATGTTGGGGAAGTCCAGGACAAGGGGTCACAGCTTAAGGATAAGGGGGAAATCCTTTAAAACCGAGATGAGAAAAACTTTTTTCACACAGGAGTGGTGAATCTCTGGAACTCTCTGCCACAGAGGGTTGTTGAGGCCAGTTCATTGGCTATATTTAAGAGGGAGTTAGATGTGGCCCTTGTGGCTAAGGGGATCAGAGGGTATGGAGAGAAGGCAGGTATGGGATACTGAGTTGGATGATCAGCCATGATCATATTGAATGGCGGTGCAGGCTCGAAGGGCCGAATGGCCTACTCCTGCACCTAATTTCTATGTTTCTATGTTTCTAAAACAAGATACTGGCAAGATAAGATGGAGTTAATATTCTTAATCTGCAGGGAACATAATATTTATATAAAATGCATAACTCAAATTTGTTTCCTGCATTGCTCAGTCAATGAAACAATCAAACAAATTAACTTTATAACATATGTAGTGAGGGGAGCAGAGAGGATCATTGGCGTCTCCCTACCCTCGGCACAAGAACTGTTCCAGAGCCGCTGTCTGAAAAAAGCTCAGAGAATTGCTAAGGATAAACTACACCCCCTCCACATACACCTGGATCTCCTGCCATCAGGCAAGAGATATCGAAGCATTAAAGCCCGGACTACAAGACTGCTAAACAGCTTCCTGCCACAGGCTGTGAGGCTGCTAAACAGTCACTCTGTACTCACAGTCACTTGATTCTGCGGCTGGCACGGACACTTTAATAACTGGCACTGGCCACTCAAATCAGCTGCCCCGGACATTTTTATGATTGGTTTATTGTATTTTAACATTGTGTTTTACCTGCTTTTAACTATTTATTTATACTGTTCCATCAGGGACTGGATTGTTTTTAGTGTTATTATGTGTGAAACGTTTTAAATTTCATGTGCGATGCTCCGCTATTCCCTGGGAAACGTCTTTTCATTTTGCACTGTACAACTGTTGCTTGCAAGATGACAATAAAGGTTGATTGATTGATTGATTGATTGATTGATTGATATGTGATACCACAGATTGCAGGGTACATTCTCACACACTACAAATTGCTCATTTGCCTGGATTTTAACAAGAACCATCTCACTTTTTCTTCTACCTGTTAAATGCAAAGGAGTGTTTTAGGCTTCCCACATCCCTTGTGTTGGGGACCTCACTAAGGAGTGGATGGAATATTGCTTGGTCTAAAAGCAGGATGCCCACCAATAGTCCGTGGGATGGAGTGGGGAGGGGAGGGGAGGGGGACGGTGCTCCTCCTGTCCGTGCCAAGACAGTCAATAAGAAGCAACAGAACCAAGATGGACTCCAGACTATGAGTTCACATGGATGTTTCTTGAATCCAAGAAAGTTTCCTAAATTGTCAAAAATGACGGGTCAGCATGAACACACGACAGCTCTGGCTCAGTTGATCAACAGTCCTTACCCTGATGTGTTGGTTGTTTATTCTCTAGAGTATTCAATGTAACGATTTTAGCTTTTGATAAGCTGCAGCACTGAAGTGTCTTTTGGATGATAAGATAAGCCAAAGCCCGATTTGGTCTCTTAGGCGACCACAAGTGGTCCCATGGTACTATTTTGAGGAGGATCACAAAAGTGTTCCCTTGTTTCTTGGCCATACTTACCCTTCAATTAACATTATTAAAACAGGTAATTTTCTCATTGCCTGTGGAAACTTGCTGTGTACAAAGTGCCGGCTCTGTTCCTTTATAGTTTATTAGCACTACATGTGCCTTAGGGTGAGAAAAAGATGAAAGGCAATGTCTAAATGAATCATTATAAATTGAGTCACCGTATAATGCTGCATGAGCTTGAATAAACCCAACTGCATGATATAACATGGCAGTTATGGAAATTCTCATCTGATAAAAGCCCTTTAGGTGTCATGTGAGGATTCACTAGCCTTTTTATGTTTTCCCATTTCAGTTTGTGACAGGGAGTTATTCACAGTGATTGACTTCAATCCTTTTTTAACTACTTCTTCCTCCCATACTATTAGTTCCATTTTGTCCACAAATAATCTTTCACTATAAGATCTCCCTCAGGCCCCATAAGGCAAGAAAGGATTCCAGGCTCTTACTGGGGTATTAAAGATTTGGTCAGCATTCCACTCATGTTTTTGTGACTGCCTTCCTCACTAGGCTGCTAACGTTCTCTCCTAGACCCATGAAATGTGCTGCTTTGATTCATAGTTTTGTGTCATAGTCATCCCATTGGTGTAACCTTTGACCTCTTGCTTATTAAATATCTGTCTATGAAAGATATATTCATAGACTCCACTCTTCCTGCCCTTCCCCAACACCATAACAAAGGCAATTCAAAAGATTCGTGACTGAGCAAAAAGACTTTGCCTCATTTTTCCTCACAAGAGAAATGGCCCACAGCAGATGCTAGTCTAAAGGGCCTGTCCCACTATACGAGTTTACCCAAGAGCTCTCCCGAGTTAAAAAAAAAATCAAACTCGTGGTAGGTACGTAGAATGTGCATAGCGGGCACGTCGGAGCTCAGGATGTCTCTTAGTGGCTCTAAACGCTAACGGTAGGTACTCGGGAAACGCGGTAAGCTCGTGAAGTTTTTTCAACATGTTGAAAAATGTCCACGAGAGCCCCGATGAGCCTATGAACGGCTATTACCGTAATTCTCCGAGTTCGAATCAGGGGAAACTCGGGAGAGCTCTTGAATTACCTCGTACAGTGGGACAGGCCCTTAATAAACCTCTTCAAAACAGTTTCTAGCTCATTACTATCTTTCCTTAAGGAGACCAATGCTATACGAGGCACTGCAGACATTCTATATAACTGAAGCAAAATATACTGCTACAAGCAACTCCCCAGCAATAAACGATAATAATCTATTAGATTTCCTAATTATTTGCGGTGCCTGCTTCCTGGCCCTTTTATGGATAGCGCACTAGAGACCAGGATACCAGGAAGAACTGGCAAACTGGAAGAAATGAAGATGTGGAGCTGAGATCTTAATGTCATAGAAACATAGAAACATAGAAATTAGGTGCAGGAGTAGGCCATTCGGCCCTTCGAGCCTGCACCGCCATTCAATATGATCATGGCTGATCATCCAACTCGGTATCCCGTACCTGCCTTCTCTCCATACCCCCTGATCCCTTTAGCCAGAAGGGCTACATCTAACTCCCTCTTAAATATAGCCAATGAACTGGCCTCAACTACCTTCTGTGGCAGAGAATTCCACAGATTCACCACTCTCTGTGTGAAAAATGTTTTCCTCATCTCGGTCCTAAAAGATTTCCCCCTTATCCTTAAGCTGTGACCCTTGTCCTGGACTTCCCTAACATCGGGAACAATCTTCCTGCATCTAGCCTGTCCAACCCCTTAAGAATTTTGTAAGTTTCTATAAGATCCCCTCTCAAGTCCGATCAATGGGAAGCTTGAGTTAAGGGAAGTGATGGCAGAAATACTGTAACAACAAAACATATTTCATGGATGTGGGAGCAAACAAGAATATGGATTTGAGATGATCATCAGATTGAGTATGATTGTACTAAATGGCAAAGGGAGTTGTAGAAGCCTAATGGTCAATCCCTGCTTCTAATTCATATGCTTGCATGTTCCAAATCAGCTAAGGGTCAGTGGGAAATGCTTTTGTCTCCGAGTCACAAGTTAGGGGTTCAGATCTATTTCCAGAGACTTGAGCATCGCATCCAGCTTGAAGCCTCAGTTCATGGGCAATGCTGCACTGTCGGGGGTTGTCAAGTGTATTACATGTTAAAACAAGGCCCCGTTTGTTGTTTTCAATGGATATCAAAGATACCACCTCACAATTTCCTTAAAACAAAGATAACCAATTCTCATTTATGCAAATGTAATGCCACTGCACAGTTGTTGCTGCACTAGTTGAAGCCCAAATAACTGTGATACTTTGCAGGTTAATGATAAATGATAAAGCAGTGGGAAATGGAGGTGGGGGTTACTAGATGAGATTTTAAACTTCCATATTTAATAGCCAGACCAGTTTACCCAGAACAGATTACTCATAAATGAAGAAACAAGGTACTGCACATGCTGGTTTACGTAAAAGGGCGCACATTTCTGGAGTAACTCAGTGGGTCAGACAGGAAACGTCACCTATCCATGGTCTCCAGAGATGGTGCCTGACCCACTGAGTTGCTCCAGCAATTTGTGTCCTTCTTCTTCTTGCGTGTGGCGTGCACAGCCCGACAAAACACAACATCTATTTGTTTGTGCACGTTGGGTTGATTGCATTAGTCAAAACAGGTTGCAATCTCCCACCCCCTCTCTGCTCTGGACCAACTGGATAATAGGAACACATACACCAGGCTACATCGACTACAGCTGGACACTATCATCTCCTCCAAAGTTACCACCAAGCCCCAAGACCTGGGCCTCTATAACTCTCTTTACATCTCAATCCTTGATTTTCTCATTGGCAGACCCCAAACAGTGTGGATCGATCTCCCCTCCTCGATGGCCATTGACACAGGCGCAGGTCCAAGCTCCACGTTTAGCACCCTGCTCAACTCACTTTACACCTATGGCTGTGGGCCTAACCACAGCTCTAATGCAATCTCTAAATTTGCTGACATCGCTGTTGTGATTGGAAAAATCAACAGTCAGAACACAGGAGAGTGATAGAACACCCAGCAACCTCTTGATCAATGTAACCAAATAAATAATTCCTACACTGACATTTCCGTCCTGAGCCTCCTCCATCGTCAGAGAGGGGCCCAGCGCAAATAGGAGGAGCAGCACCTCATATTCTGCTTGGGCAGCTTGCACCCCAGCGATATGAATATTGACTTCACTAACTACAAGTAGCCCTTGCTTTCCCTCTCTCTCCATCCCCTCCCCTTCCCAGTTCTCCGACCAGTCTTACCATCTCCGACTACATTTTATCTCTTTACCGCCCACTCCCCTGACATAAGTCTGAAGAAGGGTCTCGCCCGAAACATCACCCATCCCTTCTCTCCAGTGATGCTGCCTGTCCCGCTGAGTTACTCCCGCAGTTTGTGTCGATTTAACCTTCGATTTAATCTTTGACCTTCGATTTAAACCAGCATCTGCAATTCTTTCCTACATAAATAAATAATTGCTGACTTCAGAAGGGGAAAGACTGGAGACCGTGTGCCATTTTCCATTGGTAGGTTGGTGGTGGAGAGAATTAGCAGTTTGATATTCCTGGGAATGAATATCTTGGAGGATCTGTCCTGGGCCCAGCACATGAATGTAATCACAAAGAAGCTGCACCGGCATTTCTCCTTTCTTAGAAGTTTAGAGATTCTCTATGTCTCGGAGTTAGGGTTGCCAACTGTCCCGTATTAGCCGGGACATCCCGTATATTGGGCTAAGTTGGTTTGTCCCATACGGGACTGGTCTTGTCCCATATTTAACTGCAACTACTCAGGTCTAGGGGACTATTGGAACGCCGCATCTGGCCCCTCCTTGCCTATCCCGAACGTAGTGCAGCCCATGTAGTGCAGCAGCCTCGCCCGTGGTCACGTCGGTCGGCAGCCCGGCCAGCTGTCCGACCTTCAGACCTTCGCTTACCGCCAACACCATCACCCCTCCTTCTCACCGGGCCAAAACTCCTCAGCTGCCCGCTGGCTGGGCTTTGTGTGCAGTCCAGCACCTGGGCCAACTTATCACTCACCCAGCCACGGCCGAGTCGGTCAATGAATTGCCGTCGGGAATTTGTCCCTTATTTTGACCATTTGTCCCTTATTTGGGAGTGAGAAAGTTGACAACTCTACTCAGAATATTGGAATAAAATTTTACAGATGTACTGAGAACATGTCCTGATGGGTTGCATTATGGCTCGGTGTGGCAATTTCAATACACACGAATGCCAAGTGGCTGCTGAGAGTGATGGTCTCAACGTGATCCATCACCAGCAAAGCACTCCCCTCCATCAAAAGCATTTACATGAAGCACTGTGTCAAGCAGGTGTCATCTATCCCTTCTGTCTGGCCATGCCCTCTTCTCATTGCTGCCATTGGACATGAGGTAATGAGACCTGAGGCACTACACCACCAGTGTGAGGAACAGCTACTTCCCTACAACTATCAGCTTCTTGAACTAACCTGCAAAACCCTAATTCCACCTTGACAACTGAACAATGTGGCCTTCCTCTTGTGCCACTAATTAGATTTTGCACCAATGACTTGCATTTTGCATAGTTTGTTTTGCTTTTAGAAGTTTTATATGCCATTTATGTACAATTTATGTATAATTTGTTTTTGTATATTTGGGCCTAGGTGCGTGTAACGTTACAGCAAGCAAGATTTGTTTTCATTTTATCTGTACCTCACCATAATAATAAACTTGACAACCCCCTTGCCTGCCACAGTTAAACTAGAAGTAAGTATATTTGCAATGGGCTGAAGCCGAGTTTTGATTATTTGTTGATTTAAACCCTTCCCCTGGATTCCCTACTGTATGGATGCTAGTTGCAATTGCTTCCTCATCAACATGTACAAAGCAAAGCAATTAATTCCACCAAGCTGAGACATCGGGCACTGAAGAGGCCACAAAGAACCACACAACATTATCACAACATGACTAATCAAATCTGTCTTTAGCAGTGTATGGATTTTAATGTCAACAATAGAAACAATAATCCATTGCTGAAAATTAATGCATTTTTTTCTCATGCTGGTTAATAACTGGACTGTAAAGCGCACAGCAATAACAGGCAGAGATATAACAGTAAGAGTGGTCAAATTAGAATGGCCTTTTAGCTGTCATAGTCAATAGTAGCAAGCTGCCATTTGAATGGGGACGTAATTGTGATACTACCCGTGTGACCAGCAAGAGACTGTGGTCAAAGAGCAGGCACTGCCCTGTGGCACTCCCTCAACTCACAGACTATTGTAAAGTCACTCCACACCAGAAGCATTGGACCAAAGCATTTACTTGATATAATCTGTTGTAGCTCGTACCTGCCCCAAATCCCCAGCCAGCAAGGTGACATTTCAAGGCCCTATTTGGAGCAAGCCTGGCACTGCCACTAGCTACCTAAAATGCCATCAGTATTCCCCTTAAGACTGATGAGATAACAACCTTTATGAAAATACATTTTCTTCAGTAAAGTAGAATCAGTAGAACATAAACAACAACATTTCCAACACACTGTACTTTAAGGTATTGCAAATGTTGTTTTATAGGTCAGCATGACCTTGGTATACACTGTTCTGAGATAGCGCCTGCTGAATAATGTGCTTTACTTTGATTATTGGCTTTCCGCTGCAAATATCCAGTCAACAAATACTGTTATCTGTATGTATTTTGTTTTTCTTGAATAGTCTTGAAGATATCTGGTAGACTCCATTATTGATTGGGAAGACCGTATTTCAATATTGAGCCATTTTGGGGATCGGCACAGAAATATTGGAACTACATGTCAGCGGCATCATTCAACCAAAACAAAAGCGATTGGTTATTTTTTAAACTCTGCAAGATAAATGAGTGCCATGTTCAGCAGTGCTGGGACATGAATTTGCTCATCGCAATAACAAATACTAACATCACTAATATCTATGTGTAATACAATGATTTCAGCAAGTAGGTAACATTAATTGCAATATTCATTGGATTAAATCCACTGTGAATGACTGGCATCAGCTAAAGTCAGCCTCCATTTCTGCAAAGATTAGAAAAGAAACAACTACTGTTTGGCTATCTGATTCCACCAAAATGTAGAGCCAATAATTCTTCTAATAATTCCCCAAAATTAGCCTTCTAATACTGGGGAAATTCAGCCCACTGTCTCTTGGAATCATTGACATTGCCTGCTGCTGTATCAATTCCTGGGTCTGTCTCAAAGTCCAGAGGTGAATCCAGTAATTTGATGGGAGTTGAGAGGCCGGGAGAGATTCTGCAAGATCATCATTGTACAGAATAATAATAATATAGAATATGAACACATGATTGTAATTGTAATTGTAATTGTAATTGTAATTGTAAATCTTTATTGTCATTTCCTGAGTATTCGCATACTCAGAGGAAACAAAAAAACGTTTCTCAACCAGTGTCCGTTCAGTTTTCGTTACAAAATAAATAGCAATTAAAATTAAAATACAGTCATGAACAATTTAACCCTCTAATAACATTCAATAACATTCAACAGCCGTTCCGACCGGCAGCGGCACAACAGTGGCTCTGCTGCAGTGTGGGGGGTTTGTGCGCGATACTTGGCAGGGGGGAAAGTTCATTTAACAGTCTTATAGCCTGTGGGAAGAAGCTGAGGAGCATCCTGCTGGTTTTGCAGCTGATGCTCCTGTACCTCTTCCCAGATGGGAGGATGGTGAAAAAGTCATGTGATGGGTGGTAAGGGTCTTTGATGATGGAGATGGCTCTGTTGATGCATCTCTTCTTGTATATGTCCAGCAGGAAGGGGAGTGGAGCACCAATAATCCTTCTTGCGGTCTTCACTATCCTGTCCAGTTGGTGCCGTTCGTACGCCTTGCAGCTCCCGAACCAGGAAGTGATGCCGTATGTCAGTGTGCTCTCGACAGTCCCCCTGTAAAAAGTCCGTAGATGTGTGGTGGGGAGGCCTGCTTTCCGTAGTCTTCAGAGGGGGTGAAGTCGCTGCTGGGCTCTCTTGACCAGAGCTGTGGTGTTGGCCGTGGACGTCAGGTCATCAGACAGGTGTAGTCCCAAGAACTTCATGCTGCTGACCCTTTCCACATCAGCTCCGTCGATGTGCAGAGATGCATGGTGATGTTTCCCCGCCCTCCTGAAGTCAACCACCATCTCCTTAGTTTTTCCCACGTTAAGAATGAGGTTGTGGGATTTGCACCAACCTGTGAGCAGCTCCACCTCCATCCTGTACGCCGATTCATCGTTGTCACTGATGAGACCCACTACTGTTGTGTCATCAGCGAACTTGCTGATGAAGTTGTTATTGAGTCTGGCAGTACAGTCGTGTGTCAGCAGACTAAACAGAAGGGGGCTTAGGACACAGCCTTGGGGTGAGCCAGTGCTCACGGCTATGGTTTTTGATGTCCTACTGCCCACCCTGACTGTCTGCTGCCGCTGCGACAGGAAGTTCAGGACCCAGCTACATGTGCCGGCATCAACCCCCAACAGCTCCAACATCTCCACCAGCTGCTGCGGGATGATTGTGTTGAAAGCGGAGCTGAAGTCTATGAAGAGGATCCTGGCATAGGTGTTTTTCCGATCGAGATGTGACAACACGAGGTTCAGTGTTGTTGAGACTGCGTCCTCTGTGGATCGGTTGGCTCTATAGGCGAACTGCAGTGGGTCTAGGTCGGCAGGTAGACTGTTTTTGATGTGCTGCATAACTAGTCGCTCAAAACACTTCATTACAATGGGTGTTAGGGCCACTGGTCGAAAGTCGTTATGGCAGGCTGGGTTTGGTTTCTTCGGTACAGGGACGATGGTGGCACTCTTAAGACAATTCGGCACTACTGCCTGGCTGAGTGAGATGTTAAAAATGTCTGTGAAGACATCCTTCAGTTGCTGATTGCTGATCAGCAGTGGATGGACTTGGCTGAAGCTGAGCTGGGCTACATTCAATAATGGCTCCTCACAGACAGAATAAGCTCAGTGGATCATAGATGCTGCACTAGAGCAGGAGAGAAGGAGATTCCTCAGGAAATCTGATGCTGCCCCAGACGAATACGCTGCCGTGCACAGACGCGCACACAGACGTGCACACACGCACACAGACGTGCACACACGCACACAGACGCACGCACTCAGGCACACGCAAACACACACACGTGCGCACACACACGCACACATGCGCATGAGCATTGACGCACACACACATGCACACCCAAACACACACATAAACATGCACGCGCGCACGGGCATAAACACGCGTGCACATACACAGGCATGCACAAACACAGCGTGAGCATTGACGCACACACACACATATAACCAAACACACTGTACTACACTGCACCAGGTCCGTTAGCCCAACTTGTCCATGCCGACCAAGATATTCTATCTATGTTAGCCCTATTTGCCCGTGTTTGGTTCTAAACCTTTCCTATTCGTGTATCTGCCAAAATGTATTTTAAATGTCACAGATGTGGAGCTACAAGAAGTTCAATGGTCTACAGGGTGCTCTAGTTCAGTGAATGCATCTTTTACTACCAATTGCCTCAATGGCTTTGAACCCTACACAACCTCCACCCAGTCACTCATAATTCCTACCATTCAGGACTCACACCAAATATTCATTTGCTCTATCTCTCCCTCACACACGTTGCATGGATCTCATTAAACGCATCTCATTACATGAACAAACTCCCAGCTGTTTAGCCACCACACATATAACAAAATACATTATTCAATTTTAACAATCACGTCCTGGTCTCTGGGAGGACATGTTGAACATAAGTGGGGCCAGCAGAAACTAACTGGAGAGGGACTGACATGTCCTTCAATCTCAAAGGAGAAGATAGTTCTCCCATTACTTGTATGGTCATTGAAGAGACCCTGATCTTAGACACTGACATTCACAATGTGGACATTAGAGGAGTGAATTCTCTTTTATGTTTGCTGTATGGAACAGTTGACACAGAGTGGTGTGCAAACTACCAACAATGCCGTGTATTACAGGAAACTTGCAATTTTCATAAAGCCATGTACAGGCAGTCCGCAGGTCACGGCAGGTCAAAGGTGAACGCAGGTGAGGGCGGGTTTTGATAGTCAGATGGTTGAACAAAGACCCGACATGAAAAAAACAGAAGGTGTGAGACAAAAGGATTGGAGCGTTGTGAATTGTGAAGCCAGAGGAGGGAATGTAGTTGGAGGGGAGGGAGAAATAGGTGTAAGCCCACGTGGGGCACGGGGGGGAGAAAGGGGGTGTGGGGGGAGAAAGGCAGGGGGTAGCGGGTGTGACGCATCTCAAATGTGCACGTGCATTTGCAAATTATAGATGGGAATTTTAAAAGCCCAAACAATGGATGCTCCAGAGTCACAAGTTCATGTTCACAAGTTATAGGAGTAGAATTCAACCATTTGACCCATCGAGTCCACTCCACCATTCAATCATGACTGATCTCTGCCTCCTAATCCCATTTTCCTGCCTTCTCCCCATAACCCTTGACACCCATTCTAATCAAGAATGTGTCCGTCTCTGCCTTAAAAACATCCACTGTCAAGGACTCTTCAGACCTGTATCGGCCAAGTCAAAAGAAAATGATGTGGCATTGCTGTTTGCGGGACCTTAGAGATGTGCTCTAAGGTCCCACTTAGTGGTGCTGGCTCGAAGGCCCGAATGGCCTCCTCCTGCACCTATTTTCTGTTTCTATTTTATATATGTTAGTTGGCCTGCGTTCTAATAGTGCATTCTACTTGAGGTGTTGATCTGAGGACTCTGAGGATTTCCAAGTTCTTTCTATGAAAGGAGTCCAATCAAATCAGTGATATATACGATAAGAGGTAGAAAGATAGGTTAAATATTGTGTATCAACCTATGGGTTAAGATGATATATGTACCACCATACGCTCAGTGCTGCCTTCAGGAAGCACTTGTATCCAGAAGCAGGAACAAAACCTTGTTTGGCAGATTGAGCAGTGGAAGCTGAATCTATGGAATGAACCATAGAACAGTGAGATGAGAGGGAGGGACAAAGATGAAGACCTTCTCTAACCGACATGTAAATCTGTAAGTGCCCCATTCACTTACTGCCCCTGGTGGTCTGCCTGCCTCTCTGCAACAACGCCTTCTGTGCTCTGATTTATGGTCCAGCAAAGCACTAACAATTGTGAACTTGAGAACTCAGTGATTGGAACTCATACAGTCATAGAGTTATACCACGTGGAATAGACCCTTCGGCCCAACTCCTCCATACTGACCAAGGTGCCATCCCGAGCCAGCTCCAATTCCCTGTATTTTGGTCCTTATCCCTCTAAACCATTCCTATCCATGAACCTGTCCAACTGTGTTTTTAACAATGTAACTATACACATCTCTACCATTTCCTCTGCAATATTGTGACGTAAACCCCCAATCCTCGGTGCCCCTTTAAATCTTTCCCTCCTCAACTTAAGCCTTGCCTACCCTGGGAAAAGAGTTGTAACCATTCACCTCATCCATGCCCCTCATGACGTCTTTCAGGTTAACCCTTAGCCTCCTTTGCTGCAGGCAAAGCTGGTTTTGCCCAGGATGCTAGCCAAACCCTGTTCACCAGAATTTTGATCAAACCCACACCTAGAAATTATTGATTCAACAGCCTAGTGTCTCCAACCTGTTAGTTGATAGGGTGGCATTTTATTAAGGGTTGGGCTGTATTACTCAACCTTAAAAGGAAATGAACACTGCTTGCCATCTGCTTCATATTCAAATTATCTGTGACTCCTCACCTAGATATCTCTGCACCAAGGAGCTGGGTAAATGGAGTCCAGATAAAAGCTGTTCCATCATTTTATGTTGTTTTACTATAGATCAGTAATGATCTGAGGGAAGGAAGGAACAGATTTACCGGCGTGAATTGTTTATCTGCACCCAGGCACTATGCGTGTGCTCTGCACCATGCACTCATGCACAGTGCCCTGCACTGTAGTAACTATTGCATAGTTCATTTGAAAATGTTTTTTTGTAATTTAAGGGCAAATGTTCTTAATTTACAAAGAAACCATTTGAGCTGAGACATAATTTCTTTTGCCTGCTTTTCCATTCAATAAGAGCATAAATGTACTTTTACCTTAGTTTGTGCACTAACCCTATAATCCTTGCTTCCCTTGATATCTGAACAAAAAAAATAATCTCTATCCTGAGTAAACTCAGATACTGATCCTCCACATCCTCTCGGGTAGAGAATTCAAAAGATTCACTCAAAGCCCTTGTGCAGTAAAGCCCAGCCTACCATTTAACTTTCAATGACTCCTATCTAAGAACACCCTCTGATCGCCAATACTTCCTTTCTTGAATAATGTTGTTAAGTTCGGGACTATCCAATCTGTGGGAACTGTACTAGAATCTATTCATAGTCAATGCCTCTAAAGCTTTGGGTACAGTGTATCAAATCCTGAGGATTTATTGCCATGGAGTTGCAATAATTAACTGATATTAGCTTAACCAAATGCTGATTTCTTGAGCTGCCTGTTTACTCTAGATCTGTAGTACTTCATTATTTCCATTAGACTTTCTATTCCATTTTCCATCAAGATAGACACAACATACATATTATCTCTAAACTATGTATTATTCTCACTGTCAAACCATTTGATATAGCTTCCTAATCTACCTTAACCAATTCACACCTCATGCCATTGCAGTTTGCTTCATTCAGATTTAATGCCCTAGTTTCATATTGAACTAAATCACTTTAAATGCTGAAACAACATTCTGTTATATTATCAATAATTCTCCCCTAAAGATTTCAAAACTATCAAATTAACCCCATCCAATACTCAGAACCCGATCAAAAATAACTTGTTCCTTTGTCATCCATCATTAAATGATCTAGAAACACATCTCTTATATAATCCCTCAATGGATTCTCCACATAATTGCTGCTAAATGTATTTCTCAGTGTACATGAAGATTAAAATCACACATGATTATTACATTATCTTTTTTTAAATTTCCCAAACATACTCAGCTCCCCATTGTCATTACCATTGGAGATGATAACCCAGGTCATTCCTTGGTTAACCTAAAATACCCCGTTGAGCTATTTTTAAACAAGGCCCCAGTGCCTTAACCAGTATTTACTCTTCAATTAACCATTCTGAAAAACAGATTAACTGATCGTTCTCACATTGATGTTAGGGGGTGCTTGCTACGCATAAAATGGATGTGTTGGATGTACAGGTTAACTAATGACCTACGTTAACACACAGGTTGTCCCAGAGCACCATTAAGTGTAAGTGGTATCATAGGTTCCATATAAATACAAATCTTTCTTAAGGGGCTGCCCCACTGTACGAGCTAATTCAAGAGCGCTCCAGAGTTTTAAAAAAAAATCAAACTCGTGGTAAGCACATAGAATATACAGAGCGGGTACATCAGAGCTCGGGACGTCCCTTAGCGGCTCGTAACGCTAACGGCAGGCACTCGGGAAACGCGGTAAGCTCGGGAAGACGCGTGAAAAATTTTCAACATGTTGAAAAATGTCCACGAGAGCCCCGAGTACCTACTAGCGGCTATTACCGTAATTCTCCGAGTTCGAATCAGGGGAAACTCGGGAGAACTCTTGAATTAGCTCGTACAGTAGGACAACCCCATTACAAGACTGAAGAATTGACTGTGCCATGGTTTCATTTATAAATAAGTTTTGTAAACGATAACAGGGTAACATCTTGCAGATTGCCTGTGCTCTTGCTACTCGGCTAGCCTGCTCATAATGGCCAGTATGTTTACTGCACCGAAGCGTGCAGCTTGGATTCAGACTTTAGAGATACAGCTTGGAGGCAGGTCCATCGGCCCACCAAGTACAAACCGACCAGCAATCACCCCCATACACTAGCACTATCCCACACTATGGACAAACCTGTATGTCTTTGGAGTGTTAGAGGAAACCGGAGCAACGGAGGAAACCCACGTGGCATTGGGAGAATGTACAAACTCCGTACAGACAACACCCGCAGTGGGGATTGAACCTGGGTCTCTGGAGCTGTAAGGCTGAAACTCTACCCCTGTGCTGCCCTTCAGTGATCCTTCTGTTTGGTCAGAGTTTGAGAAACAGTGGCAACTGTTTGCCTAGAATTAGTTGACTGCATGCATCAACCCAATTCCATTTAACAGCAGATTGCTATTCAACAGCCCTTGCTAGAATAGGAAAGCACAGCCTCCAGTCATGGGCAAAAGTGACAGTGAGGCACCACAAGGTTCAATGTGGTGAAAGGAACTACAGATGCTGTTTTTTTTTTAATCAACGATAGACACAAAGTGCTGGAGTAACTCAGAGGGTCAGGCAGCATCTCTGGAGAAAAAGACTTGGTGATGTTTCGGGTCTGAACCGAGGAAGGATTCCAACCCGAAACATCACCCGCCCTTTTTCTCCAGAGATGCTGCCTGACGCAGAGTTACTCCGGCACTTTGCATCTATCTTCATCACAAGGTTCAATATTCTGGCAGTGCCCATTGTTCAGCCTGAATGGCATTTGAGATACTGGAGGCCTAATGTCAATCAACACAATCTCTTGAGAAGAGGCAAAGACCAAAAGCAGAGTGAAAATTGGAAAGAATGATAATGGTCTGTGTTGGGAACGCAGCGTAATGGGGAGTTGACAAGGTAGATGAATGAAAACCTCACCCACGAGCTCCAGAAAGAAGGCACTAAATGGGGGAATGTTATTTTTCATGCTGGGATAATGAATGACCCCGCTCTGGACTTGAATCCAATGTAAAATCTCAGTTCCTTAAAGATCTGCAGAACATTTTATTCTAATTCCTGCTCCACTCGGCTTGAGTGACCAAACAAATGGAATGATGGAACTGTAAATTCATCTACAATTGACAAAAGGCATAAACACAAATTTGGAAGATTTACAAGTGTAAATTTGTTGGTGATTGGGCTAAGGATAAATAAGTATAACTTAGATTGGGAGACAGTTTTCTTTGTACATTTCTCAAATGGAGGGCTTCCATCTGTTTAGTCTTGCTCACAGACCCCAATCTGATTCAGTTTGCCAGATTGTCTGACACAAAGGCAATAAAACCATTCAGGGGGTCACCTGCTCCTCATGTCAAATAGATGAAAATAATGTGATCGCATGGAGTTTTAAAAGAATAAGCCGTTGTGACGAGAGCATGAAAGGGAAAAATGCAGGGCTATGGGATCGAGAAATGAGCAGCAGGTGAAGCAGCCTTGGTCGGCTGTAAGTTCTATGATGTAGCTTCTCCCAGATGCCTTCTCTATCGCTTCAGATAGGAGGTACGTATAAGGTTCAGGTGCCTCTCTTTGCAGTGCTTCATAACTAGATCTTAAAACTCTGCTGTCTATGAACTCTGAACTCATTTGCTTTTATACAATTAAAGTAAGAATGACAAATGCCCCCGATAGAGGTGGGGCGTCAGCTGTGAAGCAGGTACACTGTTATTTATGTGTCGAACTCTGGTCCAGTGACCACTAATATGCCCACTTGACACGTCCTCCGTACATGGCTGACTTTATAATATCCTAAATGAACCTGTCCAAAGACTTCATTTTCCAGTCACCAACTGTGTGAATGGCTGCTTGGCTTTGTGTGAAATCAGTGGGGTTTTCAAAGCGGTGACCCAAACTAGTTGGGAAGAAGAGAACACAGATTTAACTGGTAATAAAATCTGGCAGAAATTGGTTTTTTTTTTTACACGGTGAGCTGTAATGATCAATGAGGGATGCATAACTTGCATTGGTGACTAAATAAAATTCAACTGACTTTAAACAGTGAATTGATTTAATATTGGAAGAGGTTATTTTACAAGACAATGGAGAGAGGACGGAAAGTGGAGCTATGGGATTGTTCTTCCAAAGACAAGATATCGACACAAGAACACAGTAGCTTCCTTTTGCGTTACTTAATTTGGATATTCACACGCATTCAGTATCAACCCTTGTAAAGTATTCTGAGACAACCCTGGAACCTGATGTTGTGCTAATCTGTCAATGTTTTTCCTTATTAAATTGTGTCCATATCATTTCCCTTGCACCTGAATGTTGTAACTTCACTTTAACCGCTCAAATTAGGCTCCTTTTTGCTTGCAGCGGAACACAATCATTAATTTTTAGATCTGCTGCTTGAACATTATTAAGTTCAATTTATGGTGAGAATGCTCATAATGTCCCACAGTTTGCGATCAATAAAATATATAACTGAGCTTGTTTACAATCGAGGCAATAGAAGACTCATATTGTCATAAGGCCATAAGGGAAAGGACTAGAATTAGGCCATTTGGCCCATCAAGTCTACTCTGCCATTTGATCATGACAGATCTATCTCTCCCTCCAAACCCCATTCTCACGCCTTCTGCCCATAATCTCTGACACCTGTACTAATCAAGGATCTATCTTTCTCTGCCTTAAAAATCCACTGATATCTTGTATCGACAAGGAATGAGGCAAGTCCATTATAACCTGTGGACATCCCTTTAGCATTCGATATTCATGTAGGACAATGCGGAGAGTCACTCGAGTGCAGTGCAAACAGAATTTATCACATTGTACAAAGTAGCTGCTCTGAAACAATCTGCCATATGCTAATACGTCACTTTAATCCTGAGCTAACAAGTTTATGACATTGTTGATCAGTCAGCTATGGCACACAGTGTACACACCTGTATCACATTACTCTGGATCTACAAGTCTTCATGGCATTACTTTAATCTAGACCACCATTTTACAGCCATTACACAATCTAGGAAAGTCTGCTGCTTTGTATTTATATTACGTACAAACGATGTGTACCAAGAGTAGTCATTGTGTAAAGAAATGTTAAGAAATACTAAAAGTAAAGGAAGAATATACATTTAAAAGGTGTTACATTGAGCTTATTGATGGGAGGAAAATGAAACCAGATTTAGCTATTAGAAAAATATTTTATCAAGGCTCAGAAACATTTTACATTAAAGGGGAAAAAAGCAGCTTTGGTTAGAGTATTCAGCTAATAAAACTAGTCATTTGAGTTACATTCGGTATTATTTACCTGCAGAAATGTTCAGTAGCTTACAGGCTGTCTCTATCTCCTTGAGAACTTCTCCAACCACCATGGTCTGAACCTGTTCTAGGGACCTTTCTTCTATGTGGACACTGTTCTGATAGTCCAGCTCCGTGGACACACAAAGCTCCTGGCTGTCCACAATGGGGCATTGTTCTGGCTCTTTGTGTGGCTCAGTCTTCAAGCTGTGGTCAAGTTCCGGACGCTCGGCTAACCCCTTCGATAGCCACGCACAGTCTTCGGTTAGCAACATGTCGAAGTAGGACAAGTAGACAGGCAGCGTCCGATCAGGGGTGGGGGGGTTACTGGATGGTTCCACCACTGTCCACTCAAGGCCTTTCGGGTGGCTGGGTTTCTCCAGGTTAGTCAGTATCGCCTCCTCAAACGCAGTCCGGCTCTGATGCAGCATGGTCAGTCTTCGACCAGCACTGCCCATCACCTTGAGCAAACCCTTCAAATCTACAGCAAAGCCAGAAGAGACAAATGATTAATAGCATAACAACACCATCCATAGACTGATGAATATTGACTGCATCACAGCAATGATGTTTATTGAACCCATTGGGAGGTTTTAAGCTAGAAACAGGGGATTACAGGGTCAGTTGGTCACTTAAATTAAAAATAGTTTATTGTGTGATTTTATAAAAATATTTAATTTTAATATTTTAGTGGGTTTGCCATAGTAGGGTATTTTAACTTTCCCTACATTGCTTTAGACCAAGAGAGTTACATGGAGAGGAATTTGTAAATGCATTCAAGAGGGTTTTCTGGAACTATATGTGGCTTCAGAGGAAGCTGTATCTTGTTGTAGGGAATGAGGAAGACCAGGTAGTCATAGTGCTGGAGAAACTCAGCGGGTGAGGCAGCATCTGTGGAGCGAAGGAAATAGGCAACCTTTTGGGTCGAGACCCTTCTTCAGCCTGATATGAGGGTGGGGGGTGGGGCAGGAAGAAGAAAGGAAGAGGCGGAGACAGTGGGCTGAGGGAGAGATGGGAAGGGGAGGAGAAAGCAGGGACTACCTGAAATTAGAATTCAATGTTCATACCGCTGGGGTGTAAACTGCCCAAGCGAAATATGAGATGCTGCTCCTCCAATTTACAATGCTCCCTCCGTAACTCCCTGGTCAATTCGTCTCTTCCCACCCAAGCCACCCCCTCTCCTGGCACTTTCCCTTGCAACCGCAGGAAATGCTACACTTGTCGCTTTACCTCCCCCCCCCCCCCCCCGATTCCATTCAAGGACCTAAGCAATCTTTCCAGGTGTGGCAGAGGTTCACCTGCACCTCCTCCAACCTAATCTATTGCATCCGCTGCTCTAGGTGTCAGCTGGTGAGACCAAGCGTAGGCTTGGCAATCGCTTTGTCCACCACCTCCGCTCAGTTCGCATTAACCTACCTGGTGACTCAGCACTTCAACTCCCCCTCCCATTCGGAATCCGACCTTTCTGTCCTGGGCCTCCTCCATGGCCAGAGTGAGGACCACCGTAAATTGGAGGAGCAGCAACTCATATTTCACTTGGGCAGTTTACACCCCAGCGGTATGAACATTGACTTCTCTAATTTTAGTTAGTCCCTGCTTTCTCCTCCCCTTCTCAGCTCTCCCTCAACCCACTGTCTCCATCTCTTCCTTTCTTCTACCTGCCCCCACCCTCACATCAGTCTGAAGAAGGGTCTCGATCTGAAACGTTGCCTATTTCCTTCGCTCCACAGATGCTGCCTCACCCGCTGAGTTTCTACAGCAGTTCTGTCTACCTTCGATTTTCCAGCATCTGCGCTTCCTTCGTAAACAAGTAGTCATAGTGTCTCTGGAAGAATTCTTTGGAAACATGGTTTGGCAAGCTTTAAGGTAGCCATGGATAAAAGAGAAAGTTGGTCCTTGAGTTAGGACCCTAAATTGGGGGAAGATGGATTCCGAGAGTGTAAGACAAGACCCGGGAGATGTAGAGTGGGAAGAGCTGCTAGGGGGAGAAACAACATCTGACAAGTGGGAGGTGTTTAAAAGAGAGAGAGCAAGAGTTCAGAGTTAGAATGTCCCTGAAGATGCAAGAGGCATAGATGGTATGTTTAGGAAACCCTGTTCAATGAAAAATAACGAAGGAAAAGAAGGAAGTATATGTCAGATAAAGAAAATATTTATCAAAAAATTTATGACGTTGAGATAGGATATGAGAAGATTAAGAATGAAACTGGGAAGGCAAAAGTGTATCATTAAATGGACTTGGCAAGCTCGATCGAGGAGAATCCAAAATGCATATAGATAATTAGAGTAAGAATATAAGGGATATGATTACTGTTTGCAGATTACACAAAAATTGGTGCAGTCATAGATTTTGTTTAGAATGTAGGACTGTAATTTTAAGAAGAGATGCAATAGGGCGTAGTAGTGGAAACTAATGTTATACAGGTGCACAACCTTTTATCCGGTGTTCCAGAAACCGAAAAGCTCCGAAAACCGGCCATTTTTCCAGATGTCGTCTGCGCACCAAAGCTCGCGTTTGGCGCCAAACTTGACCCAAAACGACCCACGGTCAACCCAGGTCTGTACTACTGTAGCGGCTGCCTCATCCCTGGAGACCGGGAGACGCTTAAACATCTGTAAATCATTGCTTAAATGTTAGTCAGTTAGTTTGGAGGGCTTTTATGTGAAGGGGGGTGAAGGGGTAAACTTTAATTCTTAGTCCCCTACCTGGTCGGAGAGGCGGGGAGCGGTCAATGCCTTACCGGGTCGCCGTGCAGTAAGCTCCGCAGCGCTGTGGCCGGTGGGGCTGTGGGCGACGCCGGTTGTAGCTCCGACCCCGGCAACTCTACCCCTGGCTGCGAGGCGCTCCAAATCCAGCGCGGCCCGCGGCCGGACGCCCCAGCTCCGCGAATGTCGGGAGTCGGCGGCGTCGCAGCACTGGGATACCAGCGGGGTGCGGGCAATGCCTTACCGGGTCGCCGTGCGGCAAGCTCCGGAGCGCTGTGGCCGCCGACACACAACATCGCGGAGCGTCGCTGGATTTGGAGCCGCGCAGCCAGGGGTAGAGTTGCCGGGGTCGGAGCTCCAACCGGCGCCGCCCGCGGCCGGACGGAGCCCCCAGCTCCGCGGCTCCAAATCCAGCGACGCTCCGCGATGTTGTGTGTCGGCGGCCACAGCGTTCCGGAGCTTGCCGCACGGCGACCCGGTAAGGCATTGCCCGCTCCCCGCTGGTATCCCAGCTGCGACGCCGCCGACTCCCGACATTCCCGGAGCTGGGACGTCCGACCGCGGGCGGCACTGGATTTGGAGCGCCTCGCAGCCAGGGGTAGAGTTGCCGGGGTCGGAGCTACAACCGGCGCCGCCCGCGGCCGGACGGAGCCCCCAGCTCCGCGAGGTTGGGAGTCGCCGACCAGGTAGGTAGGGGACTAAGAATTAAAGTTTCCCCCTTCACCCCTACACCACCACCACCACATAAAATCCCTCCAAACTAACTGACTAACATTTATGCAATGATTCTCCCGGTCACCGGGGAGGAGGCAGCAGCTCCAGACTTTTCAAGCCGCCCGCGCTACCTACCTAATCTACGCTAAAAATCTTCCATTCTGAAATCCGAAAATGTCCGAAATCCGACAAGTGTCTGGTCCCAAGGCTTTCGGATAAAAGGTTGTGCACCTGTACCAATGAAAAGATGTTTTGATAGGAAAGGAGTGGATGAATATAGGTTGAATGTGGGGTAGTGGGGCTTTGTGTAGATTGGCATAATTGTTGGCATGGATAATGTGGGCCATTAGGGCCCATTTCTGAGCTGTACGTTTCTACAATTCTGTAAGATGCTGTGTGAAAGATCTGCATCGTACTTATTCCTTAAACTTTACCCCTCTCACTTTGAAGTTATGCCCTCTAGTATTTGACATTTCAATCCATGGAAAAGGGTTCTGACTATCTATCCTATCTAGGCCACTCATAGGTTTTATATACTTCTATCAGATTAAAGCAAAAGATATGGAAGACCCATGGAAGAATAAGACTGGGAATGTCACCTTGGTTTCCCTTCCTCTACCTCCTCCTCTCACAAAGAGGTGCAGATTATCCTGGAGCTCTTTCATCCTATATAGGACTTTGCTAATATTCTGTAAGGGATTCAGCTGTGACAGACATTACAGCTGAGCCTGATTACATCTCGTCCGCTTATCTACAGCAGTGAACTTTCAACCATTAGCAAACAGTGAGGCAGAAGGTATTTGTAGGAAGGAACTGCAGATGCTGGTTTAAATCGAAGGTAGCCACAATTGCTGGAGTAACTCAGCATCAGGCAGTATCTCTGCAGAGAAGGAATGGGTGATGTTTCCGGTCTCGAAGGGTCTGAAGAAGGATCTCGAACCGAAACGTCACCCATTCCTTCTCTCTAGAGATGCTGCCTGTCCCGCTGCGTTAATCCAGCATTTAGTGTCTAATCAGGCAGAAGGATTGGATATTATTTGCCTGTCCTTAACCCAGAAACACATCCCAGTTAGAAGATGCTGTTGGATGAGGAGAACCAACAGCAGAAGTAACAAGAACAAGTTAGGTTTATGAAACACCACTAATATTGTAATGTGCCTCGGGCACGTAAACTTGATACGTCCAAACACATAAATACTCAGAGGAATTTTTAAGAAGAATCTAGGCTGGCAGGTTTAGTGGAATATGGGCCAAGGTGGGATGGGAATGTAGATGGGACATGTGGTCGGTGAGGGCAAGTTGGGCCGAAGAGCCTGTTTCCATGCTGTACGACTCTATGACTCTAAATGAAATATCTGACTAAAAAGACATCAAGAAGAAATGATCATTGGTGATTTGGCCAAAATAAGTGTAAAATTACCTGCCACCAATTAAATCAATCTCTTGATATGCACTTGCACTGTAGTCAATGCTTTCAAATGTCAGGAAGTGAGTATAACGTTTGATCAGAACCCATGCATTCATTTAGTATTAGCGATTGAGAATGAATTTGTCTTCCTACCTCTGTTCAATATAAAATGATGCCTTCAAAGATTTGTTTTCCCTTGCGGCCTCTCTTTAAGAGAGCAAGGTCAGATGAACCTGGCCACTCAGACTGCTGGCAATGTCAGCCTGTAATTGCTGGAACTTTGCTTACCAGGTCACTCAGTGATCCTTTCATATTAATCTAAAACAATCTGTTACATTGAATTATATCACATTAATCTGGAACAGCATGTCAAATAACATGCACTACGTTTTAATTTCACATGCGTATGACTTTTTAAAAAGTAGTTAAAAATATCTAATTGGAGTATTGGTTATATGCCCATCATGAGATCGAACAGATTTCAGTCGATCAGAAAACCCAGGTGCATCCACACAAACTAGGCGTCAGTCATCCCAACAACATTCTCTGACTGCTAGTTTGCATTTACACTCATTATCTTAATGCATGGTTGTGTTTGGCTGGACTGTTGTTGGACAGATTGCCCCACAGTGGCAGAAGTTTGCTTGGAGGCTGTGCTGAGACATAATATATTAGCACGCAGGATTTGCATAGAGTAAATGAAGACAAATTGTTTCCACCAGTGGAAGGACAAAGATTTAAGATAATTTGTAAAAAAAAAAGCATATGCAAGACACTGATTTTGTTGAATAATTAAAAACAGCAACATGATCCAGAGATTTCTGCTGAAAGGGAGGTGGTAACAGATTCAAGAGTCAAGAGCAGGGGTGGGGAACTTGCGGCCTTCAAAGCCATTACGTGTGGCCTTTTAAATTAATCCAAACTATATAGTGGTAACTTTTAGGCTAATCCACATCGACTGAAGGGACTGAAAGGCAAGAATGAGGCAAATAGTTTAAAAGGAGCGTGGACTGCAGGAATTATCCTAAAATTAATTGTCTTTTATTACAATGCCTTTTATTTTGTTTAATAGGAGAGTTCTCTTCACCCTGGCCAAAGCTAACAAAAGCTTCTTGTTGCCAATGAACTTTCATGATTGAATTGTTCCTTCTTGTTGGCTATAGCCTTCCATGATTGAATATTCTCTCTCTGGCACATAACGCAAGTTGGAAAATCAAAGTACTGACATTTGGAACTTAAACACAGTTTAAGGGCATTTTGATTGTAAATTAGAAAGTTATTTCAATTATGGTCATTGCAAACTCTAAACCCATGTGTTTAGAAACATAGAAACATAGAAAATAGGTGCAGGAGTAGGCCATTCGGCCCTTCGAGCCTGCACTGCCATTCAATATGATCATGGCTGATCATCCAACTCAGTATCCTGTACCTGCCCTCTCTCCACACCCCCTGATCCCTTTAGCCACAAGGGTCACATCTAACTCCCTCTTAAATATAGCCAATGAACTGGCCTCAACTACCTTCTGTGGCAGGGAGTTCCAGAGATTCACCACACGGAGAACATGCAAACTCCACACAGACAGCACTCTAGATCAGGAACTCTGGCCCTACAGGGCAGCAGCTCAACCAGCTGTGTCACTGTGCCATCCCATTTCTTCACTGTTGTTCAGACCTATTTGATGCCCCAAAGTAACATGCTGCTATCAATCTCAGAGATGAAATTCCAATTAGTATCTCTATCCACAACTTATTAATGGATACCATTTCAGATTTCTTCTTCCCTTAGTGTGAACTAGCACTTCCTGAAAATGTAACTGAGGTGCAATATTTAAATGATGGTGCATTAAAATAAAAGTGAGCATGCTAAAAATATTCAGCAGGGATAAAGTGTTAATGTCAAATATTATGCCTACCCTTCTGCCCCTCCTCTGACTCCAACCCTCACCCTTGTCGTATTTTTACCATCCCCCTGACATCCCTCTCTCTGACTTAGAATGGTCTGCCCTCAATAGAGACCTCACCTTTGTACCCCTCCACCCCCATGTCAATGGGCACCATGACGTAGAGCAAAAACACCAATTCCTTTTGCCCAAAGATGCTGCATGACCTGCTGAGTTATTTCGGCATTTTGTGTCTATTTTTGGTGTAAAGCAGTTCCTTCCTACACATTAAAGTTTTAACCCTATTCCTTCTTCCATGAATGTTCCTTGACCTCTTGAATATTTACATAATTTTCTGTCTTTATTCCAAATTTGTGTTGTTCACATTGCTTTGTTTTTTATTATGTACTCTTGTTCCTGATTTCCATCAGGGTAAATTGTTTCTTTGTGCACATCATATCAAATCATTTTAATACTTAAGTACACTCACTCCTTAAGTTAAGCTCACTCCTCAAGCGTTTAAACTCATGGCAACTCTATGCATTCCGCCTCTTGTATTTACCCTTTTAAGATCGAACCTGGCCAATATCTGCTCCAAGGTCAAAGTGCCATTCTTGAGATATCACCAGAGATCTAGCTGACACTGTACAACTGAAGCATAATTTTGTCCTCCTTGTATTTCGGCTCCTGTCAGATAAAGACAACTAGCCTTTTTGATAGACACAAAATGCTGGAGTAACTCAGCGGGTCAGGCAGCATCTCTGCAGAAAAAGAATAGGTGACGTTTAAGTTCAAGACTCTTTGTCAAACTGAGAGTCAAGGAGGGAGAAACTAGAGGAATGTACAGTTTTTATTCGGTACCTTTCCATATCCTGAGTGATTTTTGGTCTGTACCTTCCCATACATCTAGTTTCCCCCTCCCTAACTCTCAGTCCGATGAAGAGTCTCAACCCAAAACATCATCTATTCCTTTTCCAGAGATGCTGCCTGACCCACTGAGTTACTCCAGCATTTTGTGTCTATCTTCAACATCTGCAGTTCCTTCTTAGACAGCCTTTTTGATTGCCGATTTCTATTCTAGGATGAATCGAATGCGGTGTAAAATACTGAAATCAGGAAGACACATAGTCTATACAATTCATTCATATACAACATCAATCCAACTATGGATGAAGTTAAAGCAGACTTCAGATACTTAGTAGATTCAGTACTCACCACCTCTAAATATCGATGCAGCAAATGATATATCAAAGGTTGACCTATTTAGCCAACAACAGTGGAAACAAGTGGGACAAACGTATGCTGCCCTGTCAGGGAGCAGCTTGTGTACTCTGTTCAGAATGTTTACCAAGATAGAAGGAAGTCACTCAGCAAGAGCAGGCAGTGGAGAGAATAGCCACAATGCCACTCTCAAGAGATATAAGATACATTTGAATGACCTGGCCTCTTCAACATTGGAGGGACATTTCTAACAGGAGATTATAAAAGTACAAAAAGTGCAGAAAAAGTCAATCTGGAAAATGACTTTAGACCGTGAGAGTGAAGTAAAACGGTAAACAGCAGATTTTAAATTAATTTCATTCAATTCCTTTTCTTAGAGAAAAATAGAAGAGTTCCATTTCTCCAAAACCTGCTGATATTTTCTGGTTGAACTTGTTATCTGGTGTTCAGGAAGATACACAATAGTCTAATAGAAATGTTGACACAAAATTGTATTTAGTGCACTGATATATGAAGGATCTGATGTCGCACAACATCTTATTGATATAGACTTTGATCTGTGAATTACCACCAATTCCAAGCAATTACAAAGCTCCAAACAGCATGTGGTTAATAGTTCTTACACTTCTTTAATTACTACTGAATTACTTAATGGCTTCCTCTTCCAAGCTCCTAGACAAATAAAAAGAAAATCTAAATTTAAAAGGGAAGGAAATGTTCGTGCAAGAATTTCCCGGGTGGATTTTGCTTCACATCTTCAGCTGCTGTTGATTACTTTTCAGGGAACTGACTAAAAATTACATCAATTATCTTTTTTTTTCACTTGAATCCAGCAGAGATGGCTAAACTGGGTCAATTCTTTAAGGATTATTTTGTCATTACTGAAGATTAATCTATGATGGCGGAAAGGGCATGACAACGGAGAGCATAAGATTACTTTTGAGAGAGACCTGTCACTCTGAGTTTTGTCTCGCAATGTTGCATCTTCGGCCCATAGTTTTTGCATCACTTAAAGGCTGTTTGTTACTGTGGAGATGCCATTTTCATTATTTGCCTAGGATTGGATTAAGTGATTAGAGGATTGATCCCCTGCAGTTCATGCTATTAAATCCTGCAACAGCTTGCCGCTCGTCCATTAGTGCAAGGGCACCAGCTGTCTATTTCCATTGGTCTAAAGGCATTGCATGGAAACCGAGATCTTGCTTTAGATAAGGATCAAAATAATGGACGTTAATTAGGATGGTTCTGATACGTTGTTTGATGATTTTTCTGTGAAACATTTTGAAACTCAATCTGGAATGTTTATCATTTAGTCATAATTAAAATAGTTCATACCATTACAGATCTTGCATTCATAGAGCACCGTTAATTCTGTAAAATATCATGACTGCCTTGCTGTACGAAGAACAAATGACGAAAGAACTATAGTGCTAAAATCTTCCCTCAAAACTAACCATTCACCGAGTTATTGGAATCATTTGTGAAGTCGGGTCTGTGAAATATCACACTCAACCATTGAGGAGAATGTAAATCAGGGGCACCAATAAAAGCCTAGATTCCCATATGATATAAACAGGATGTTATTTTACTCTATGACCTAAAGTTAAATGCTCTAATTCTGAACATAAAGAATATGGAATGCAATTTACTAATCATAAGTAGTAGTAGGCCCCCCTCGGCTATGACTGACCATGGGCTTCAAATTAATTCAAAAATGTAAGTTGACATTTTGTCCCTATGAAACCATGTGCTTAATGAATATAGAATCACATAATGTATTTCCAAAACAGGGCAGAAGACATTCAAATACAACTGAATCCAACCTTGGGAAAACAATATGGGTGACAAAGTGGTGCAGCGGTATAGCTGCTGCCTCACAGCGCCAGAGATTCGAGTTCGATTCTAACCTCGAGTTGTCTGTGTGGGGTTTGCACGTTCTCCCTGTGACTGTGTGGGTTTTTTCTAGGTCATCCAATTTCCTCACACTTCCCAAAGATGTACGTGTTTGTAGGTTAATTGGCCCCTGTAAATTTCCTATCATGTGCAGGGAATGGATGAGAAAGTAGGATACCATAGAGTGTAACATAGTGTGATGTTACATAAAGTCAGTGGTCAGCATAGATTTTGTGGGCAGAAGGGCCTGTTTCAAAAGAGTGACATGAAGTGGGTTGGTATGGAGACCTATAAGCAAATTGCATTCCATATTCTTATGTTCAGAAGGGCTTGTTTCAATCTCTAAAAACATAAGTTTGCTTCATTATTCTTCATAAGTTCCTACCATGCTAATATTCTAAATAAAGTAACCTTGTTAAGAGGAGAAAATGGATAGGTGATGTTTTGGGTAGGGACTCTTCAATCAAAAAATGTAAGAACACAGTTGCCAATTTGTTGATGCTTATTCAGACTTACATTCCAGTCTTCTGCTGGGTCAATTGCCAACATAGAATCACAGAATTGGCTTCCAAAATGTGATGGTAACAAAATTCAAGAAATCAAAAAAGCAATGAAACCAGTGGCCGTAAATATTTTCAAACCAGACTGCTTCAATGTGGAGAATCTAGTCATCCTTTCCAACTTTACAGCAGTAGCCACATTTCAACAAGTTGCTCATTAGCTGTAAAGTAATTTGGAAAGTCCTGAATATGTGAAAGGAAGGAGATGAATGCAAGTCAGTATTTTAATTCGGCCGTGGTAGAATAACAGATTTTCATATCAGGATCCTGAAGAACTAAAGTGATATTACAAGTTAGCAATTTGCGTTTAATTGACCCACTGGATAATTAGACTCATTGCTATGTATTAATATTAAAAATACTTACTGATTTTAGCAGCTGATGCTCTTTCTCCAATGACAGAGTACCACTGGCATTGAAATTATGTGTGGTTTGTTGATTGGAATGGAAAATTACTAGGAATATCTGAAGTGCTAAATATAAGCATAGTCTTAGTGTTCCTTGCTGATGATTACACAATCTTAGATGTACCCTTGAAATGTTATCACACTGCCAGCAGCTCTATACCAAACTGATAGGTACTTGGCAACTATACTGTCCTAATTCTAAAATGATAGTGTTAGCTCCTCAAACTGACAATACTTTATGTAAGTGAATAAAGTGAAGATGTATTAACAAGCTGATTGCTGCGTGTTCCGGTGAAATAGAGTACCTTGGTTTAAAAAGTAATTTACGCATTTAACTTCAATGCAATTTAAACTGGCCACCACAGAGAGGATATTTGCTCTAGTGGATTTAAGAAGAAATCAGATAAAACTAGAAACAAGGAATTACAGATCTGGTCTGAAGAAAGGTCCCAACCCGAAATGTCACCCCATGTTCTCCTGAGATGCTGCCTGACCTGCTGAGTTACTCCAGCACATTTTATATATATTTTAGATAAAACTAGAATTGTGTAGGTTTCCTATTTCTGCATTACAAGAAGGATGGGGTAGCATTAGCAAAGTGTGGAAGGGATTCACCAAGATGTTGCACGGGCTTTACTTATAAATAGAGCTTGAGTTGTCTGAACTTATTCTCACTAGGCTGAGGAGTGACTCAGCTTTATAAATGAGGGGTGGCAATAGGGTAGATAGTCAGGGTCTTTTTCCAATACGAGAGGAGGAATTTAATGGAGATCTAAGGAGCTGGTTTCTCACATAAAGGATGGTGGGTATGATGTAACAAGCTTCAGAAGAGGTTGCAGAAACAGAACTTTGGAAAGGTGTTTGGATAGGTCCTTGGAATGGAAAGAACTAGAGGAATGTGTGCCCATTACAGGCAAATAGGATTGGAGGATGTGGGCGTCATGATCAGCATGGCCAAGTTGGGCTGAAGGGCCCATTTCTGTGCTGTACAACTCTACGGCTCTGCCGGCAACTGTGTGAGATGGAAAGAAACAAAAGGGTTTACTCAAAAGTGTGACATGAAGTGGGTTGGTATGGAGACCTATAAGCAGCATAAATTACAGTGTCGACCAAATGACCAATTCTGTCCTGTAATTTCAATGTAATTTCGTGTAGATGGATCACCTCCACTCAGTGCTGGATATCTATTTCATTCAGACTATCAACATTTATCTTCTCAATCACCCGAAATACATTCTTGCAGCATAATGTACTTATAAACTTATAAACATATAAACTTAGAAAATAGGTGCAGGAGGAGGCCATTCAGCCCTTCGAGCCAGCATTGCCATTCATTGTGATCATGGCTGATCATCCACAATCAGTAACCCGTGCCTGCCTTCTCCCCATATCCCTTGATTCCGCTAGCCCCAAGAACTCTATTTAACTCACTTTTAAATCCATCCAGTTAATTGGCCTCTACTGCCTTCTGTGGCAGAGAATTCCACAAATTCACAACTCACTGGGTGAAAAAGTTTTTTCTCATCACAGTTTTAAATTGCCTCCCCTTTATTCTTAGACTGTGGTCCCTGGTTCTGGACTCTCCCAACATTGGGAATTGTTTTCCTGCACCTAGCTTATCCAGAACTTTTATTATTTTATTCTTTTCAATAGGAACCCTCTCATCCTTCTAAATTCCAGTGATTACAAGCCCAGTCTTTCCAATCTTTCCTCATATGACAGTCCCTCCATCCCGGGGGTTAAACTTGTGACCGTACGCTGCACTTTCTCAATAGCAAGAATGTCTTTCCTCAAATTAAGAGACCAAAACTGCACACTATACTCCAGATGTGGTCTCACCAGGGTCCTTTACAATTGCAGAAAACCTATACTCCAATACTCAAATCCTCTTATTATGAAGGCCAACATACCATTAGCTTTCTTCACTGCCTGCTGTACCTGCATGTTTACTTTCAGTGACTGGTGTACAAGGACGCCCAGGTCTCGTTGCACTTCCCTTTTTCCTAATCTGACACCATTGAGATAATAATCTGCCTCCTTGTTCTTGCCGCCAAAGTGGATAACCTCAATTTTATCTACATTATACTGCATCTGCCATGCATCTGCTCACTCACTCAACCTGTCCAAGTCACCCTGCAACCCCCTAGCATCCTCTTTGCAGTTCGTACTGAAACCCAGCTTTGTATCATCTGCAAATTTGCTAATGTTACTTTTAATTCCATCATCTAAATCATTAATATATTTTGTGAATAGTTGCGGCCCCAGCTCCGAGCCTTGTGGCACTCCACTCGCCACTGCCTGCCATTCCTACTCTTTGTTTCCTGTCTGCCTACCAATTCTCTATCCATGTCAATACCCTACCCCCAATACCATGTGCTCTAATGTTGCCCACTAATCTCTTGTGGGACCTTATCAGAGGCTTTCTGGAAGTCCAGGTACACTACATCCACTGGATCTCCTTCATCCACTTTACTTGTCACATCCTCCATTTTACTTGTCACTTCCAAATTAAAATGGAAGCTAAAATATTTTGCCCATATGCTGATCTAAATGTAGATGGCAACAAGTACCAGGTAGTTCTCTTCAATATTGTCAAAGCTGAGATAAGAAAGATCCATTACTTCCATTTGCTTCCATCACTGTTCAGTCCTAATGGCTGCTTCTGAACCAGGGCCCATGTCATTATATTAACCCACAAAAAACACAAACAAATCTGTTGGGTTTTGGTACAAATGTTTGAAAAGGAGGGCCAGTGGTCACTTAAATATTGCAAGTTCACTATGGTAGCACGTTGATGTCAGAGAGAGACGGCTGTGGGTTGTAGTTTTAATTCACAGACTTCAGCATTTAATTCATACCAGCGGCTCAGCACAACAGTGGGAGACTGCTGCATTCCCAGTGTAGCTGTTTACACTGGCACAGATTTTCATCAGGGAAACCTGATTTTCAGATGACACATTCAACAGAAAACCTCTCTTCTGTCAGGTGAGCCTAAATACGTCATGACGTAAGTTTGAAGATGGGCCTTAACAATGTCTTGGCATTATCATTCCAACAACTTCCAGGGAAAGAAGACCATCTGGTGTTTTCAAATTACGATACTATACCATACCATACAATACGATACTATACGATACAATACTATACGATATGATAGAACTGATACAGTGCCTCACCATTCCTGGACTAGTCCTGTTTACTGTCCAGGTAAACTCCAAGGTACCTGTACTCCTTTGTAAACTGCACATTCACACCCTTGATTTAGACAGGGGACAGAGGTGTTCCTCCCCTCCTACTAAGCATGCTACTATTATGCATATTGACAGCTGCATGTTATTCATTCAGTCAGTGAGTTGACGTGTGCTTACTCAACTAATCAAGCATTTAATTAGCTGCTTTTTGGGGCATTTTGTGCAAGACACCTCCTCAATGCAAATTCTTTATTTCTGTAAGGAAGGTGAATTCACAGCAGAAATCAAGTGCTATCAGAAAATCAGATCCCCGTTCAGCTTTACTGGCCCTTTAATTGTGTCTGAAGTCCACAGGTGCATGAACCCATGAATAACAACATGTCCAAGCCAGACAAGAAGAGTGAACACTTGTGGTCACTTTGCCCTAGATATGCTTACACTTGGTCCAAGAAGAATAAAGCTGCTGGAGCATTAAACAGGTTTAAGTTGTAATTCATTACATATTACACCTCAGTGCAGAAGGTTGTGCAAAGGCTGAAATTCCCACATATTTCAGGAACTGTCAATGTTAAATGTAAACTTTTATTTCTTGCCAGTTCAATTTAAATGTAGCAGGAAAATACAAATTTAAAAAGATAGGCAAGGCATGGTAAACATACAGTCCATTAAACATAAATTAAGTCAAGGTAATTTAGCAAGAAAACCTCTACATCTGAAAAAAAAAGGATTTTAACCTGTCATGTTCAGTGCTGGGCCCATTTCTCTTTGTGGTTCATGGTAATGACTTGGATGAGAATGTAGAAGGCATGGTTACTAAGTTTGCAAATGACACGAGAGTGGGTGGTTGCGTAGATAGTGAAAATGGTTAACAGAAATTACAGATCTTGATCAGTTGGGTTAGTGGGCTGAGGATAGTGGAATTGAGTTTAATGCAGATAAGTGCGAGGTGTTGCATTTTGGGGAAGTCGAACCAGGGCAGGTCCTTCGCAGTGAATGGCAGGGCCCTGGGGAGCGTTGTAGAGCAGAGGGGATCTCGGTTCGCCAAGGCCTACTGGATCTCTCGGTTGCTAACGTTCCCATTCCCATTGTGACCTATTAGTCCTCCATTGCAAAGGTGAAGCCACATGCAAAGTGGAAGAACAGCACCTCATATTCCACTTGGGTTGCTTATAACCCAATGGTATGAACAGTGAATTCTCCAATTTTAGGTGACCTCTAACGACCCCCCCCCTCCCCTATCCACCACATGCCCCTTTTCCTCCCCCCCCCCCCCCCCCCCCCCAGGGCCCCACCTATTTCTCCCCTCCCCTGCTACTTTCCTCCCTCTAGCTTCACAATCCGCATCTCTTCAATCTTGTCTCACGCTTTCTGCTTTTACAGTAAATCTGGTACTTGTTCCAAATATTTGCCAATCAAACATCTACCTTGCCTGCATACACCTATTACCTGCCTTTCCCCTCTTTAAGCATTCTTCTCCCCCCTCTACAATCAGTCTGAAGAACGGCTTTGACTGAAACGTCACCTGTCCATGTCCTCCAGAGATGCTGCCTGACCTGCTGGGTAACTCCCTCTAAACCTTACCTGGCTATGTACCTGTCCTGGCTATGTACATGTACCTTACCTGGCTATGTACCTGTCCAAATGTATTACAGTACCAACCTCAACTACCTCCTCTGACAGTACATTCCATATACTCACCACCCTCTGTGTGAACAAGTTGTCCCTCAGATTCTCATCTGCGACAGAAGGCTATGGAGGCCGAGTCTATGGATATTTTTAAGGCATAGATAGATAGATTCTTGATTAGTACGGCTGTCAGGAGTTATGGAGAGAAGGCAGGAGAATGGGGTTAGGAGGTAGAGATAGATCAGCCATGATTGAATGATGGAGTAGACTGGATGGGCCAAATGGCCTAAGTCTGCTTCTATCACATGACCGTATGACCAGATTCCTGTTAAATCTATCCCTTCTAACTTTAAACCTATGTCCTCTGGTTCTTGATTCCCTCACTCTGGGTAAAAGACATTATGCATCTACCCTATCTATTTCCCCCCTCATAGATCTCTCGTCCTCCTGCACTCCAAAGAAGAATGTCCTAGCCTGCGCAACCTCGCCCTTACTCTGAAGATAGACACAAAAAGTTGGAGTAACTCAGCGGGACAGGCAGCACCTCTGGAGAGAAGGAATGGGTGACGTTTCGGGTCGAGACCCTTCTTCAGACTGGTTAGGGATAAGGGAAAGGAAAGGAATAGACGATGATGTGGAGAGATAAAGAACAATGAATAAAAGATATGCACAGAAGTAACGATGATAAAGGAAACAGGCCATTGTTGGCTGTATGTAGGGTGAAAACGAGAAGCTAGTACGATGGGCACCTCTCTCAAACCTCTCTCCTTTTGATTATCCGATAATATCTCACATTCTGATGCCAAGATAATTATTATCCTGTCATTTCAGTGGTATTTATATGTGGGAAAGTATACAGTGACTTAAAATTAATTGAGAGTCTCTTAGAGAAGAATGAGGAAGTCCCTGCAGCATTAGTAGATAGAAATAGCAGTGATGCAATATCTGTGGTTTTATTTTCCATCACTCTTTATCTTTCAGCCTGGGGCAATGATCTTCTGGCAACCAGGCATTATTCTGAATGTAAATGGTCGAATTTATTGCACAACTAGTGCCCATGCAAAGTAGTATTGATTTAGAATCTAGACTCTAGTACAGGTACGGCCCATCGACCCCCCGTTGACCAGTGATCACCATGTACAGCAGCACTATCCTACACATTAGGAAAGTTTGTCATTTTCACTGAATGCAATTAACCTACAAACCTGCACATCTTCGGAGTGTGGAAGAACCCGGTGAAAACCCACGGGGAGAATGTACAAACGCCGTACAGGCAGCTCCCTTAGTCGGGATCGAACCCATGTCTTTGGCGCTGTAAGGTAGCTACTCTACCACAGGAACACCAGGAAATATACTGTGAGATTGGGTGCTGCATGAAATTAGGCAAGTGCCACGATGGCCTGTCTCTCAGTGATACTGTGGTAGGGATTAAGATCAAAACAGTCACCTAATTGCAATGTCTCAGAGTGAGATTTGGATCGGTTTGAACTCTGGGTGCCATCTGAGTGCCATATGGTGATTAAACACATTGGTGGACGAGTCACGCAGACAGTCACATATAACATCAAAATTGACTGGATGCCAATGCTGTCATATTTGACCTCAGTGCACCAGCCAGCAACAGTTTGTATGGCTGGAAACACATCAGGTCGCAGGAAGATCCTTGTTAAAAATATAATTCACTGACTTTTAACTAAGTTGCTGGCTGATACCTTCCAGCTGCTGCTGCCAATCTGCAAGTGATTTTTTTTTTTTTGCTGATTCAGGTTACAGAAGGATTTTCTGTTGATCAATAAATAATTCTGGAACTCTGAAACGAGAACAGAAAATGCTGGAAACACTCAACTTACAAAATTCTTAAGGGGTTGGACAGGCTAGATGCAGGAAGATTGTTCCCGATGTTGGGGAAGTCCAGGACAAGGGGGTCACAGTTTAAGGATAAGGGGGAAATCCTTTAGGACCGTGATGAGAAAAACATTTTTCACACAGACAGTGGTGAATCTCTGGAACTCTCTGCCACAGAGGGTAGTTGAGGCCAGTTCATTGGCTATATTTAAGAGGGAGTTAGATGTGGCACTTGTGGCTAAAGGGATCAGGGGGTATGGAGAGAACGCAGGTACAGGATACTGAGTTGGAAGATCAGCCATGATCATATTGAATGGCGGTGCAGGCTCGAAGGGCCGAATGACCTACTCCTGCACCTATGTTTCTATGTTTCTATGTCAGGCGGCATCTATGGAAAGAGAAGAAGAGTTAATGGGTTCAGGCAGGTGAATGAATGGTGTGGGTGGAGGAAGCACAAAGAACTGCAGATGGTGGAATCTTGATCAAGTGCAAAGTGCTGGAGGAACTGAGTGGGTCAGGCAGTATCTGTGGAGGGAAAGGGCAGGAGATGTTTCAGCTCAGGGCCCTTCTTCAGACCGAAGAAGGTGGATGAAAATTACAGTGTAGGACGGAACTGCAGATGCTGGTTTTACACCGAAGTGGAAGAAAATTAGTTGGGCTACTTTTGAATGAAGGAGTCGAGATCCTTCAGACGATCACTGTATTAAATAAAGATGTCCAGGGATTGTACATTCATTGTATAGATCAGCTGGTTAGAGTTAGGAAACTGGAAGCTGGCCAAGTGGTGAAGGGTAAAGAGGAATCACAGGAATAAATGTGGAAGAGACTGGATCAGGGAGAAATGATGGAACAAGAACAGGCTGAAGCATTAGGTCTACCTGGATAGTCTTTCTTCTGGATCCTTAACAGGGTTAGAAGCAGTCTGTGTAGGGCTGAGAGACTATCATCATCGCAACCATGGAGAGAAGAGCTCCCGAAAAAATAAGATCAGCGGCGATCTAGGAGACTGTCTTCGCCGATCACAGATAAGCACCACTACACAGCTCATCATCCACAGTTGCATGAAGTTACTGAAGCTCCTTCTCAAAGAGCTCACTACAGCATATTCCCACTCGCCAGGCAGCAACAGACTGAGGGAGAATTCAGCCATGAGAAGATCATGGTCATTCGATGACTTTAGGGACCATTGACACACAACTCCAATGACCCAGATTCCATCCTGACCTCCGCAGGCGTCTGCACACAGTTTACACCTTATCCCCATCACCACATGTATTTCTTCGTGCATCCCAAAGGAACCTTAGTTGACTAATTGGCAATGTAATTACCCTTTAGATAGCCACAGCATGCTGGAGTAACTCAGCGGGACAGGCAGCATCTCGGGAGAGAAGGAATGGGTGATGTTTCGAATCGAGACCCTTCTTCAGTCTGAAGACGGAAAACGACCCAAAACGTTGCCTATTCCATCTCTACAGAGATGCTGCCTGTCCCGCTGAGTTACTGCAGCATGCTGTGTCTACCTTCTGTGTATACAAGCATCCGCAGTTCCTTGTTACATAATTACCCTTTAGTGTAGATAGCGAAAAGGAGTTGATGGATGCGTGAGAGAGACTAAACAACCAGCACGAGTGAGATTAGAGGGGGGATGGGAGCAACAGCCACACGGTGGTGTTCAATGTGCAAGCACAGCGCATGTGGGCAGCAGGAATATGAGGAAACACAAGGTGCCAGGTAAAAACAACAGACTAATGAAATTAGCTAATGAAAAACATTGATGCTGCACCATTCTGAGACATCCCTTCAGCACTAAGACTAGTGATTAAAGATTCCTGATAGTCGCCTGAATAGTACATAACAGCACCATCATCATCATAGAAACGTAGAATCGAATTGCACAGATGAAGATTATTATATCTTTAGTGTCTGGACTACATAAAGGGGTAACAGTCTAATCCCAGCCCTTGGTCTGTCACAATTATAAAGGGTATGATAGTTAACTTCAATAAGAGTTGTTTTGTTACCATAGCAGTGGTGCAAATCCTTTGGGAAGTATTCGGACAAGGAGCTCCAGAGAGTTGAATGGGTTGCATGGGTTGCAGCATGTTTAAGGCACAAAACATTGTTTAAGAGGTAATACAGGTTGGAGATGGAGCAGCCTATGCTATTTCTAAACTGGTCAAAGTCATTTGTAAATCTCCTTTCACATGGTCTTCAAGTATCTTTCCATTATTGGCTTTATTTGTTGTTAGGCAGTTGCTAACTTGCCCCTCTGCTGAGGATCCCACCAGTGAATAGCATGCTTGGTGCTAGGTGAATAAATACTACAAGCAAGATAAAATGAGCAGCTTCTGGCAATGTTACAATGAGGAATGTGTGCTAATCGTACATTACAATCTCTCCACCTCCATTTTAGAGCTATCAAATTTACCAGCATTTAACCTGTCAGACAGTAGTGAAGAATCAACAGTCTTGCTTGTTATCAGTACTCAAGTATTTAATGAGATTCCTACTTTTGTCTTTATTGACTTTTTGAAGTGAAAGGTGCAGCGTTTGTTGAAGAGGAAGTGTGAGACCAGGATCTGTACCTCACCAGGTGACATTCCAGTTTGAGAATCATTTATGAGTCGAGAGATTGAGGTTAATGATAATGAGTTTATCTTGACCTAACAAGCATGCTAGATGCAAAAATTATTCTAGTTCCTGATATAGACGAATTGCTTAATTTTGCAGGGTAGGTTCTGCTGTGAGTATGTGAAACATACTCACAGCAGAACCTGAAACATGAAATCAGCTCACTAAAAATTGTGTTTGTTTCAAATTGATGCAGACTCAGCATTATAACTATGTTAATAATTGTTAAATATAATTTTGCATCAATCCTACATTAATCCCATTCTTCCCAAATTCTTGGATCAAACTTAAATCATACATCTGTGACCACCTCATTCAGGTGATTGTGCTAATTACTGACTACTGATTAAAAATACTTAATATTGTGAGTCGATTGCTATAATGTCAAAATATGTTTGTTACTTTACAGGTCAACAAATCGTTAAAATTCATAACCAATTTTTTTTTTAATTGATACAAATCAAATATTAATATATAGGGTGTGTAGGAAAGAACTGCAGATGCTGGTTTAAATTGAAGATAGACACAAAATGCTGGAGTAACTCAGCAGGACAGGCCGCATCTCTGACGAGGAGGAATGGGTGACGTTTCGGGTCAAGACCCTAGTCTGAAGAAGGGTTTCGACCCGAAACGTCACCCATTCCTTCTCTCCAGCATTTTGCGTCTATCAAAGATTAATATCTACCTCGATTACTGGGTTTGATATCATTACTACTTTTTAAATGGTAAAATGTTGAATGAGTATCATGAGTCAGATCCTTTAATGTCACATGCTGCTGAGGAGTGGAGCCAGCTGGTGTTGATGTTGAGCTTTGTGTGTTGAGTGTCGGTGTTGATGTCAAGCTTTGAGGATGGGGTGAGGATGTTGGAACGAGGTCAGCATGGAGATTCTCAGATAAATGCTGCGGGGGGGGGGGGGGGGGGGGGGGGATTATGTGATGTTTCCGCTTTTTGATGACACCGCCATTAGGTATTAAACCAACAAATGTCAAAGGAAAGAATGACTAATCTGCCCTTTAAAATCCCTCTCGGTAATTCTGGCATTCCAATGTCTTAGGTTTTTCAATATTAATTATGTCTTGCTTTCAAGTTTTTTGAAGCCCTGTGGTACATCTGTACTAGCTGAGGATACACCCAGTCATTCAATACTTTTGTTTTATTTCAGCTGATCCTTGCTGATTCATGCCAGTGCATTTAATTGTGGCAGGGTATGGCAGGGTAGAACTGGTCAGATGAAGGGAAATATTATCAGAGTATCTGGGGAAATACTTGATTTTGGGATATTACAGACAGAATAGGGCTGGAGATTTATCAGCCATGATAGGAAAGAAGAATGTCCCTTTCGCCTGCTGTGGTATATTGTTGATCTCGTTCATTAACGCCACATCTCTGCAAAATCCGCACATTTTCATTGAAAAAGCAAGGAAGCCAATGTCATTCCCCCCTCCCCAGTCTAACACCCCCGATGTTGAGATCTTTATAACACAAGTTGTCTTTAAAGGCAAGATTTAAGCACAGAAAATGGTAGGGCTCCTGGAGAGTGTTGTAGAACAGAGGAAGATATTTCCAGATAAACAGAAGAGGTGATTTAAGGATCTTGTAAGAGCTTCTTTGGAAGATGTAACTTCACCACCCACTCTTGGGAAACCCTGACCCATGTCTCATCAAATACAGAGAGGATGTTGAGAAGCTTGAGTCCATTCATAGAAAACAAACAAAGGCCCAGAATAATTGATAGAAGATTTGCAATATCTTCCAATCCACTTGTCCTCCTTCACCTCCGACACTCCCTCTTCTCCCCTCTCCCATCAAGCGATACCGAAGTATGAAAACACACACCTCCAGATTCAGGGACAGTTTCTTCCCAGTTGTTATCAGGCAACTGAACCATCCTACCACAACTAGAGAACGGTCATGACCTTTCGTTACCTCATTGGAGACACTCAGACGATCTATATTTGGACTTTATCTTGCACTAAACATTTATCTTTATAACATAAACATAAACCTTTATCTTGTATCTGTACAATGTGGACAACATGATTGTAATCATGCATAGTCTTTCCATTAACTGTATAGCTGGCAACAAAAAAACTTTTCACTGTACCTCGATACACGTAGAAATAAACTAATCTAAAAAGCAAAACTGAAAAAAGTTAAACTAAACTAAAGTACCACATTCCTCTCTAGTGGCCGGGTCTGCTGCCCCAACAGTGGCCTCATCATCCATCTGAGAACCCACAAAACCAGAGTGAAGTAAACCTTCCATGATTCTGAGGGACCGTCTATAAAAAAGACTGGGCGATCACATTAATCAGCAAACAATAAGGGCTGGATCTGTGGTCCTCCAAACTGTGTGAATGGAATCAGATAGGAAAGGGTGTCAAAGACAAATGTTAACCAGTCAACGCCAAGCACAGACAAATTGTGCTGTCCATTAAATGAAACTTGACTTTTATAGAGAATAAAGTTACAGGAATGTCAGCCTCTTGACACGTAGCCAGAAAAGTGTAAGTACCATAATGTTATCACTACATGAAGGGGATGTTCTGTCCCAGAGTAATGTTCCAGGATCAGATAGGCGCCTGTTCATTAAAGTAAGAAAGACTTGCATTTGCACAGCACCCTTCAGGATCACAGGATGTTCTAACGTGCCTTACAGCCAAGAAAGTACTTTTTCAATTGCATTCATTGCTGTAATGCAAGTAATACTCAACCAATTCGCATGAAGTGAGGCTCCATTAATGGTAATATGATAATAATTAGTTTATTGGTAAGATTTTCTGAAAATTTAAATAGGTAAACGTTTGTTGATGTTGATGTTTAATCCTTTTTATTGTGTAGATATGCTTCCCAATTTCTCTCCAGAGTGAACCAGATTAAAAACTGCATTCCTGATCTCCAGCCCTCTCACACAATAAAATACAAACCAGGGTAGTACATATTTCAAGAAAGAGATTTAAAGTATCTAATTTCATCTCTGGTATCCAGAATATTTCACAATTTAGGAGGTAGCATCCGTTGCAGAATTGTACTGGTAACACTAAGATGGTTGGCAGTGCCACGGGCAATTATCACAGCTATTTGCTACTCCTGCTCCAGGTAAAGTCTCCCATCAGCTCGCTAAAGTGACTTAATTAAACCAAGTGGAGCAGACAAAATGTGTAAGAAGGAACTGTTTAAACCGAAGATAGATACAAAAAGCTGGAGTACCTCGGCCACTCGGCAGGACAGGCAGCATCTCGGGAGAGAAGGAAAAGGTGACGTTTCAGGTAGAGACCCTTCAGAAGAAGAAGGGTCTCGTCCCGAAACGTCACCCTTTCCTTCTCTCCAAAGATGCTGCCTGTTCCGCTGAGCCACTACAGCTTTTTGTGTCTATCTTAATTATCGCAAGGTTTACTCTGGTGTCTCCTGCTGCCTGACATCGACCTTCCACAAAACAGCAATCCCAGTATCAGAAGTTCTGTAGGATTACCCGTTCTGTATATCATCCAAAGATGTGTTCAGGGAAAGAATGTGTTAGAAGGAACCCGCAGATGCTGGTTTAAACCGAAGATAGACACAAAAAGCTGGAGTAACTCAATGGCTCAGGCAGCATCTCTGGAGAGAAGGAATGGGTGACGTTTCGGGACTGAGTCTGAAGACGTCATCTATTCCTTTTCTCCAGAGTTACTCCAGCTTTTTGTGTCAATATTTAGGGATAGATTTTTCCATTTCCTGACTACACTCAAAAGAAAGAACAAATTTGATCTTTAAGGTGAATAATGTAAAATTGTAGGAAAATGAAGTGGAATAGACTATTAATCTCTCAAGCCTGCTCTGTTGTTCAATATAATCATGGCCTATCCAATGCCACATCCTTTCTTGCTAAATAGCCATGTTTTCTGCTTTCTGGTATTCAAACATCGATTGATCTCAGCTTTGAATTAGATCAGCAAATAGACACTGATATCCACTGATGTAGAGAATTCCATAGATTTACAATTCTCGAACTAAGGAAATGTTATCCCACTCTTATCTCACTCTTAAATGACCAACAATTCTTGGGGAAATTGCATTGTCTACCCTGATAAGTATACCCTGCCAGAATTTTGTACGTTTCACTGCTTTTAGGGCAATCTTATTTAATTATTCTTTATAGGACGATCCTCGATGGCCTGAGATCAGTCCGGTGAATCTTCTCATCACTCATTCAAAGGCATGTATGTCCTTCTTTATATACAGATACCCAAAGAGCATGTAACATATTGAGGTCCTACCAAAGTTTGCACAATCTCAGCATAACTTCCTACTCTAGTACCCCAAATTCCTTGCAATAAAATTCAATGAACTATCTGCCTTCCAAGTTGCTTAGTTTTTCCATGTTTACTTTCTACTTCTTACTTATACGAAAATCTCTCAAAGTAACAACGTTTGATTGTATCTCACGTTTAATAACAACGCATCATTTCGCTCAGCACAACCACAACATTACACTCCTTCTGCCACCTTCTTGTCCACTTCACTAACTGCACGCCCCATGGCAGGCAATTGTTGCCCTCGTCGTGGGTTCCATCAGTAAACTTGGACGTATACAGAGTGTAATCATCTGTCAATACTATAGTCCCTTATGACATGACAATGGTGAAGGACTCCTAGCGTCAAAATGCCCCTTTTATTTCCTTTGAGCAATTTGTTATTCATACTAATATATTATCAAATCCACCTTTCAATTCATCACAACCAAAAACCCGGAACATTTTACAACCAAAAATGGCACTTTTCAGATGGAAGCTCACAGTATAGAAAAAGCAACTACTAATTTAAACACAACTACTACTGCAAGCAACGATGTGTTATGTGGTCAAAATGTCTGTGAGCCATGTTTTCGATTACCTTGTTACTGGGGAGAAGTAGCCCAGCTCCGTATTCAGGCATTGCTGTGGAACATTTTGCATACAGACAAGAGCACAAACAAGAACTCAGCTTAGCATTTTGATTTAAACTAAGCACAACTTTGGCACGATGCCCTCAGTACTGCACTGGAATGGCTACCCACACTTTGTGCTTGAATTTCTAGAATAGGTTTATGAACCCCAATCCTTTGATTCAGGGAGCACTATGGCTGAGCCAACAAGACACATGGTTGAATGAGCTGCCAACGCTTCTATTGCCATTTGATTACTAAGCACTGCTACATGAAGTAACTAGGAATTCCTCATGTAGTCCAGATTCTCCTACGGACCTGGTGTGAGGTGATTCTCAAGACATGGAAACTGGTCCACATTGGCACAGTGGCACAGCAGTGGAGATGCTGCCTTACAGCGCCAGAGACCTTAACTGTGGGTGCTGTCTATACGTAGTATGAACATTCTCCCTGTGACCACGTGGGCTTTCTCCTGGTGCTCCAGCTTCCTCCCACACTCCATAGACATACACATTTGTAGGTTAATTGGCATTGGTAAAATTTGTAAATTGCCACACGTGTGTAGGATAGTGCTAGTATACAGGGTGATCGCTGGTCGGCATGGACTCAGTAGGCCGAAGAGCCTGTATCAGGGCTGCATCTCTGAAGTCTAAAAGTTGGTGCATGTGTTATACAGTGGGGGCAGGATGCTGGTGGACTTCTGATTTATCAGTGTAAGGTGTAAAGACTTTCTACTTGAATGCCACATGAAGGTCAATGGAGATGTGAAACTGAGCCATGTTGCATTCACACGTCAGCTTGAAGTGAGCTGGTTTCTGAAGTGGATGCAAGAGAGGTTGAAGAGTTTTCGAGTTGGTCTTGATGAAGCAGACATCAGTGAATCAAGTTCATCATTGTCTACAGTGCTCCAGTAAACGCTGGCTGAGGAAGAGGCAGACTCAAATTTAAGATGCCAAACCATTGAACCTTAATAACTTAACCTCCATTGTTTTCCGAGGTAGAGAAATCCATTCACTATCCAAATCTATCCAAATATTTTCACCATTTACTCTCTGCCAAGTCCTTCAGAAGCTTGCATGTTTCAACCTAATGCACAGTCTCTTGCTCAGAGTATGCGAATCGAGGACCAGAGGACATCAAGAATCAAGATACATTTATTTGTCACATGTATCAATTGGTACGGTGAAATGTGTGGTCGCCATACAGCCATACGAATAATAAACAGCACAGAACACGATAGTCTTTAACACAGACATCCCCACACAGCGGGATCAAAGTTTCCCACTGTGAGGGAAGGCTCCAAAATTCAGTCATCCTCCTCTGTTGTCCTCCCGTGGTGGGGGGGGGGGCTCCCAAACCCCCCGCTGTCACCGCTACAGGCGGCCCGATGTTCAGGCCCACTCGCCGGGGTGATGGAAGTCCTACGTTGGGACTGGAGGACATCCTCAGCGGCTTGGACATCCGAATGGGCCACCTCCTATCGGAGTCCGCAGCTCCCAAAGTCCACAGGCCGCACTTAAACATAGGTTTAAGGTGAAGGGGAAAATAGGAATCTGAGGGGTAATTTTATTCACAGAAAAGGGTGGTGAATGTATGGAATAAGCTTTCAGAGGAGGTAGTTGAGGCTGGGACTATCCCAACGTTTAAGAAGCAGTTAGAAAGGTACATGGATAGGACAGGTTTGGAGGGATAGGAACCAAACGCAGGTAGGTGGGACTAGTGTAGCTGGGACAGGTTGACCAGTGTGGGCGAGTTGGGCCGAAGGGCCTGTTTCCACACTGTTTCACTCTATCACTATGAATAAGATCACCTTTCCACTGCTCATCCTTAAACTCTGGAGCATATGGGTATAATTTACTCAATCTTTCCTCAAAAGATAGCCCTCCATTCCAGTAACCCAAATGATGAATCTTCGCTCCAATGCCTCCAAGTTAACTATGTCCCTCTTTATATAAAGAGACACGAAGCTTCATCACTTTCCCAGGACTTCCCTATTTTATATTTCATCATTTATTCAACAGGAGGCTCACAGCCTCACATCAATCACATTATACAACATCTGCCATGATCTTGCCTATATCATTTTGCAAAATTGCCCTCCCGCCTCCCTTTATATTATTAATAATTGGATACAATAGATGGAAACCCTTTTACACGACACCCACTGGATGCACACTTTCTGCCTTAAAATGGCCGGTTCTTTCCTCCTCTTATTCCTAATGATTTATGGGGAGAATTCAAGCAATTATAATACAGAAACAATTTCCCCAACATTGAAGCAGACTGATTATGCTTTAAAAGTAAGCAATGGGTTAGATGTCTGTATTAAATTGATTGAGCTGCACATTAAGGCACTTGAGGTTTCTTTAGTTTCGAAAGCTGAAAAGTTATTGCAAATTTAGTACTTTAAGTGGCAATTTTTAAACAAATTAGTTATCGTCAAGCACAATCCTAGCCAAGAGGATTATGATGGAGATCTGGAGTGGAGATGCAAGAAATGTTCTGTAAAAAGCACGGGGTAAAATAACATAAATTAAGCTGGGTTTATTAAACTGGTGTAGGAAGGAACTGCAGATGCCTGTTTAAACCGAAGATAGACACAATATGCTGGAGTAATTCAGCGGGACGGGCAGCATCTGGATAGAAGGAATGGGTGACGTTTCGGGTTGAACCCTTCATCAGACTAATGGCACAGTCAACAACGGTGGAGTGATCAAAATCAGGAATGCACAAGAGACTAAAATGTAATGAGGTGAGTACAGAGATTTAATAAAAAAAGAGATTTGGGGTTAGGGGTTGAAAAGCTTGGAACTCAATATCGGAATCGGTTAAGAACAAAATATTTGAACTGAGGTATTTTAACTTAGTACGTGTATGTTTATATAAAGGGATAATTGGAAGGCAATGTGAACAAAACTGACAGGGATGATATTAAAATATCACACATGGCTAGATCACATCAGCTTGTCTGTCTTCAGCGTGAAAATACTATGGACTTTGTAGAAGGTCGCACTATGTACTTTGCCTTGAACAATTACGATCTAGTTTACCTAATATAACTGATAATTTATTGCACATTTATTTAGCCTCATAAAGTTATACAGCATGGAAACAGGCCCTTCAGCCCAACTTGCCTATGCTGACCAAGAAACCCCATTGACAGTGGTTCCACCTATTGGCCCACATCCCTCTACACCTTTTCTATCCAAATGTCTTTTAAATGTTGTTATTGTACCTGCCTCAATTACATCCTCCAGTAGCTCTTTCCATAGACCCACCTGTGTGAAAATTTGCCCCTCAGGTTCCTATTAAATCTTCCTCCTCTCGCTTTAAACCAATGTCCCAAAGGTTCCTGATTCCCCTCCTCTGGTTAAAAGACGCTGTACATTTGCCTTATTTATTTCCCTCGTGATCTCATACACCTCCACACGATCACCCCTCATTCTCAGCGCTCCTAGGAATAGACCCTTGCCTCTCCCAACCTCTCACCTATAGCTCAGGTCCACAAGTCCATGCTGTGTTATTGGGTTTAATGTCTTGTAAAGCAGCAGCAACTAAGAATGAAATTGTCACCATCAATGGTGCAAGTGACCATTAAACACTCTTGAATCTTGACAATCAGAAGAGGATTCCTAGTCTGGTGTTTCCCAACCAACAACTAAGGAAATGCTATAAAAGTATATCCACTGTTACAATGTAAAGGATGGCAGTCAGTTTGCAATTAGCGAATGGCCACAAATAAAATAATAATTAGATAGGAGGTACACAAAAATGCTGGAGAAACTCAGTGGGGGCAGCAGCATCTATGGAGCGAAGGAGATAGGCAACGTTTCGGGACGAAACCCTTCTTCAGACCCTTCTTCAGATCTAATAATTAGTCTGTTTCATGGTGGTTATGGATATAAAATGACCGGGACGCTGCATATAAGTTCCTCTGCCCTGCACCGTGAGATTCTTCATGCACATTTTAGATTCTGTACCATTTAGACAGCAGCTCCAACAGTGAGGGTCATCTTCACCATTCCACCAGAATCTCCACCTGGACTTGGTCTCAAGTCTCTGGAGTGGGTCTTGAGTCAACAGTCATCAGCTCTAGCTCCAAAGTTATTGGATTATAACCCATCACAAATATGTATTCAAGGTCTCTGTTGCGCACACTACTTTTAAATCCACAGTACCTCTGTCACCCACACTCCCAAACTCATGGTAAACTCACACTGTCACCTGTCATGTTGTCCCCGTCACACTGTCCCCCTGTCACACTATCCCTCGTCACACTGAACCCTGACACAATGTCCCTAAACCCACAAGGTCTCCCTCGATCACGCTTCCCCTAAAGTCATGGGTTACTTAAAAATTCTCAAATCAATTAACTAAATCTATTATTCATTATCTTTTTCTAGGTTGTCATGAATGCCAATGCATATTTACAAAAATATTAGCCTGCAGCTTGTGAAAGCATGAGAAAAACAATAGAGAAGAATAATGTCTCCTTAAGAATATTCAGTGGGTAAAATAAATAATCAGCCAGTACATTAGTCATATACATACAATGCATACAAGTGAAGCTGATAACTATTGAACATAACTATTTCCCTATTACACAAGAGCATGGCAAATAGAGTAAAGTTTCAAAGCACATAGCTCTCCCTAGTAAAAATGACTGCGCTCTTATATTGTAATAAAATAATCTGAATACAATTGTGATTGTCTGTTTAAAATGTATGATGAATTTTCTGTGAGAAGTACTTTGAGGGTGATCAGCCATATCGGGTGAAGCTGTTTTACTTTACAAAGTAGGTGGTTTCATGTTTACTTATTATTTTCTGCAGGGTCTGGCATGCTCCCAAGACGTCATTATGAATAGGTGTGTGATATTTGCTCAAGTAATACTGCCCGTAGGAAAATACCAACAGTGAGATGAGATAAACTGTCAAGGGATCTCTTCTTTCATTTTCCCTTACTGGATTGCCTTCATTGTGTGAAAGTTACTTTCTCTCATCTGCTCGTGCAGTAAGAAAAAAAACAACCCTCCATGAATCATCAAAAAGTACATGGAAGCTGCTTAGTAGAGTTGGCTGCATTGTATTCTTCACAAAACCCATTACTTTGGGCTCTGTTATAGATACTGAGACATAGCTTTTCCAGTGATACTAATTTTACATCACTGTTAGATCAAATGGTAATTGGAAAATATTGCATTCAATGTGGACAAAACTGTTTTGTTCCTTATACACAGTCCAAGGGTTTGCTAAGTTTTGCTGTTTAGAATGGCTGTTTGGTTGGGATGATATGGGACAGCTATTGGCCATGGAACAATGCTCCAACAGTGGCACAGCTTGCAGAGCTGCTGTCTCACAGCGTCAGCGACCTGGGTTTGATCCTGACTGTAGGCGCTGTCTTTGTGGAGTTTCTATGTTCTCCCTGTGACCGTGTGATTTTTATCCGTGTGCCCTGGTTTCCCCCTACATCCTAAAGACGTGCGGGGTTTGTAGTTTAAATAGCCTCTGTAAATTGCCCCTTCAGTGTGTAGGGAGTGGATGTGTTCATGGTATAAGCAAACTATTGTGAACAGGTGTTCGATGGACGGCGTGGACTCGGTATGCTGAAGGATCTGTTTCCGTGCTGTATCTCTAAACTAAACTAAACTCTTTGATGTACAACTCTCCCGCATTTAAAAACTGGATTTCACTCTGTTTTGGGTGCATTAAACATACTTTATATATTTTTTTAACATTGAAGGAGGCCATTTTTCACCATTGTGCATTTGCTGGTGCACAGAACAATTGCGTTCCTTACTAGTTTTCTTTGTTCTTTTGCAGGAAATAACTCACCTCCTTTTGTACAGTACATTACTATTTCTAGGGCAACATCATCTTCTAGTGCCCAGCAATTTCCAACATGGTTCGTTGGCTCCCAGTCAATAGGGAGCAGCAGTTTAGCACTGGAGTTCTTGTTTATGATCTTCCGCAACTCTCCAAATTAGGACATTTCAATCATTCAGAAATCATGACAGTTTGGGGAAAGCTGTCCATATGGAAAATTCGAGACAATAGAGATTGCAAATGCTGGAGTCTTGAGCAATAACTGACTTCTGAAGGAACTACGTGGATCAGGCAGCAACTGTGAAGGGACATAGACAGATGACGGTTCAGGTTGGGACCCTCCTACAGATTGATGGAGTAGAGGGGTGAAAGGGGTGAGGGGAAGGGGTGGGGAAAGTGATAGTGCATCCAGGTGGAGAGGTTGATTGGCAGGTGAGTCAAGTGGGGGAGTGAAGGGTGGAGTTAGTAACCAAGGGCCGAGGTGATAGGTGGACAATTACACATTAAACAAAAGGAAAAATGACAAAAGGAAATATATGTAAAACTAATTTCCTCAACATTTTAATTTCCCTCACTTTAATTTCATGTTTCATGTATCTTGTTGTGTTTTATCACTGTTTGCAGACGAAGTTCCCTCCTGGGATAAATAAAGTTCTATCGTATCGTATCGTGTCGTATCGTATCGTACATTGACAAAAGGGCTTAATGTCTTCTGATCCAGACAGCACTGTGTGTTACATCTAGAGGCCGGTTTTCCTTTTGAAAAGTTCGAGAGTTAATTCCCAACAAGGCTTGTGTTGGATGGGTCACAATCACCACTGCTTGGTGTTGCCATGAACAAGTCAAACTGATTCAAGTTCTGTGACCTGAAACATCACCCATTCCTACTCTCCAGAGATGCTGCCTGTCCCGCTGAGTTACTCCACCATTTTGTGTCTACCTTTGATTTAAACCAGCATCTGCAGTTCTTTCCTACACCTAAAGTTCTGCAGCTTGGTTGGGGTCAACACTGAACTGCAACTTAGTAATAGCGCAAGTGAAAAGAGGCTAAGGGCACGGGGAAATAAAACGCATGACAATTATTGATTAACCTAGTTTGCAAAATGCACCAACTATGGGCCGTTATTACCTTTGTCTCCAGTAGAAAGGAATTAGTGAACCAGCATCTCTATTGATTATGGTGATGTGAGTGTGAATCCACCACATTTTAACTCACGTAATTAACTATTTCTGGAATGAGAACATAGTATCAGTAATGTTGTCTACTGGGTGATTTTTGAGTAAAAGGTACAGCATGGAAACAGGCCATTCCACCCACCGTCCATGCCAACCATAGATCACCCGTTCACACTAGTTCTTTGTAACCCCACTTTCTCATTCACTCCGTACACACTGGGGAAATTTGCAGTGAACTATTAACCTACAAACCTGCACATCTTTGAAATATGGGAGGAGGTCCGAGTGCCAGAGGAAACCCACATGGGTCACTGGGTGAAAACGCAAGCTGCTGTCAGGCGGCATCTGAAGGTCAGGATGGAACCCAGGTCTCTGGTGTTTGGGACAGCAGCTCCATCAGCTGCGCCACTGTGCTGCTCCAGAAAGCCAACGCCTTCAGGGAAGGAGTCAACAATCCTTACCCTGTCTAACCCGTGTGTGACACCAGTCCATCAATGCAGTTGGCTCTTCTGTTCTCACTGAAAAGGCAAACAGCCAATCCAGCAGCAATTAGGCGCGGGCAATAAAGGCTGAAATTACCACCGAGGTCCACATCCCATAAATGAATCAAATAATAATCAGGATAAATATATGTTTGATATGAGAACAGTACCTAAGGCTTGGCTTCAGAAGATCTACAGATCCTTCTTTTCCAGTTGTACTCTGAATGTATTTTTGGTTTTCCAGACCCATATCGTGCTACAAGTGCAGGATCGGGGAGGTATTTGGATGCAGCTCGACATGCTGGATCAGTTCCAGGATGGCAAGGTCAGGAGCTGCAGCAAGCATATTTTGGCTTGCGTCTCAAAGCAGTTTCTTTTGTAGGAGAGTTTGCTTGGAAAACGAGTTTGTTCTCAAATGGCCATAAAACAGATTCCAGCAGCAACAATTCAACATTGGGAACTCAACCCTCAAATGCATTTGGGACATGGCCATGGCTAGAAAAAACACTGTGTGCTTGCTCGAGGAACACCCTAATGTAAATAGCCCCAGCTCATGCCATTAAAGCACTAGGTTATTTTCTTGAGCAAAACGAACTCTTCAGCTTTCCACTGGTGAGAACGAAGAAAAATACATGCAATTGTCATGAAACAACTTGTGTTTCATCTTCTTTTACTAAGAAAGCCTTTTAACTATATTGCTGATATAATCGGGTTAATGAATGTGATCGTATATGATTAGAATGGTAGAAACAGTAAAGATAATAGTTTTGTTATTAATACTGAGGCCTATTAAAACTCTGATAATGGTTGACTTTGTTATATTTACATTATTACCAAATCCTTGATCTTAATGATCAGTATCAATATGATTAAACAATATGATTATGCTAATCCAATTATATCAGGTATTTCTTTCTCTGTAATGTTTTCCTCTTTTTTTTATTAAGGTCCTCTTTCATTTAGAAGTAGGATTTGAAGGGCAGAAATAGTCACCTTACAATCCATAACTCAAGCTATTATTCTTCCCATGTGTATCTTGAACGTAATTGTCGATGCAAATTTCAACTTTGTAGGCCATCACACTAGTCTAAATGAGTCATAGAGTCATAGAATGTGGAAACAGGCCCTTCGACCCAACTTGCCCATGCCGACCAACATGTTCCATCTACACTAGTGCCACCTGCCCACTCGTGGCCCATAATGCTCTAAGCCAATCCATGTGCCTATCCAAATATCTCCTAAATGTTATGATGGTACCTGCCTTGACTACCTCCTTTGGAAGCTCATTCTATATACCCACCACCCTTTGTGTAAAAAAGTCACTCCTCAGGTTCTTATTAAATCACTCTCGCGCATCCCCCCCCCCCCCCCCCCCCCCCCCCACCCCCCCACTTCACCTCAGACCTATGTCCTCTGATTCTTGGTTTCCCCTACTCTAGGCAAAATTGCTTTATCCAATCTATCCCTCTCATGATTTTGTACACCACAATAAGATCACCCTTCATCCTCCTGCTCTCAAAGGAATAAAATCCTAGCCTGCTCACCCTCTCCCTATAGCTCAGGCCCTCGAGTCCTGGCAACATCCCCGTAAGTCTCCTCTACACCCTTTCCAGCTTGACAACATATTTCCTATAACATGGTGACCAAAACTGAACATAATACTTTAAACGGGGCCAAACCAATGTCTCATTCAACTTTAACATGACCTCCCAACTTCTATACTCAGTTCAAATTTACATATAAAACCACTGAAAGGATGTTGTCTGTTCCTACTACATTACACACAGTGCTTGGCAGTGTAGACACTCTTGGGCTTTGAATAACCAATCATCAAGAGAAGTAAAGCAAGCCCAAGTCATCAGCTGATCCTGCATTGTCGCAGTGAAATATTTCTCCAACGTAACCATTTGAATTCAAGTAAAACATTTGCAATGCACAGGTTCGAATGAATGAAATAAATCATTCAAACAGGCCCTTCCACCCAACTTGCTCACGCGATTAAAGAATAAATCATAATAAATCAGTATCTGACGCAGGTGAATAGATTTCATAAGCTTTCCTCTTCTCTTTCTTTTTGACCCCTACTCTGTTAATGTGTTCTTAGTTTTAATGTGTTCTTAAATTTAACACAAACTTCAGTGCTGAGAGAGAAAGGAGCTAATGCCTGCTCTGTGCCGTCGATGAGTTAGGATTGTCAGATTTTCTGTCTGCTATGATATGTAGTACGTAGCATTCCCCCATTTTGTAAAACCCACTTCAGTACAAATAAAGCTGAAATGGCCTGCACTGGCTGCAGATTTGAACAGCAATGAGCCATCAAACCTTTGTTGCCTTGGAAGGTGGTTTCCAAGGGAACTTGCCATGAACTTCATCTGTACCCAACAGTGTGAACTGAGGTGGTCAGCAGTAATACCACGGTCGACTCTGCTTCTGAAATCCTTGGTGTTAATGAACATGAATGTGTGCACACACCACAAGAGAGCCCCCAGAACCACCAACTGGGGATACATTCCAGCAAGGATTTGGTGGATAATTAAGTGTATACAAAATGAAGATCACTCCAAACTAAATTAAAGCCAAGAGTGCACGGGCACTAAATATTTTAAATAAAATTAAGATGAATAAATTTCAGAATATTTTCAGCACACAAAATCTGATTTCCGATCGTGAATTCTGATGGATCAAATTCTGATAGATCAGTGGCAGCAATCCGGTGGATCAAACATCAAATGTCTCTTCCCTATCACTATCTTATGGTCAGAATTCAGTCAATAGCTTAGAGCCTGAGGGGAAGGCATGTATGTCTTGGAGACGATTGAAGCACTCTGCAGCAATGGCTAGTTCACAAGTTCATAAGTGGTGGGAGCAGAATTAGCCCATCAGGCCAAATAATCTGTTCTGTGTTATAGGTTGAGGGATGAGTACTTGCCAGTGCACATTGAGCTCATAAGGTCAGAAGTGACAGGACACAGAGAATTAGACCATTAAGCCCGTCAAGTCTACTCCGCCATTCAATCGTGGCTGATCTATCTCTCCCTCCTAAACCCATTCTCTTGCCTTCTCCCCATAACCCCTGACACCTGTACTAATCAATAATCTATCTACCACTGCCTTAAAAATATCCATTGACTTAGCCTCCACAGTCTTCTGTGGCAACGAATTCCACAGATCGGGTCCTGGGACTGAATGGAGTGAGCTTTGTTATGGTGATGTGCTGCCTTTTAGTTAGCTTCAACATGGCATTACATCTCCATCTAACCCTGACAACCCCACACACCATCATTCTAGACTTCACCACACAGTCACTTTTAAGAGAAGCTCATACCTAACTTCATCCACCCATCCATTCAGAGCACTGACATGTTATGTTAAAAGAAAATATTACCATGATCAATCTTAAATTTTCATATTATTAGAATTTTTTCAGTCCCTCAGTCTGTTCCTGTAATTTAATTTGTCACAATTTTCCCAAGCTACCATTTGCAACCTAATTGTCACCTTCAATATTTATATAGATTCGTAACATCATACAACATGGAAACAGCCCCCTCCCCCTCCCCACCGAGTCCAAAGCACCTGTGTACACCCATCCCATGTTATTTTCCCCATACTCCCATCAACAGGCATTACTACTCACCTATTACACGCCTACACGCCTGCACACCTACACACCTACACACCTACACACTAGGGGCAATTTACTGTCACCAATTATGCTGTTAATCTGCATGACCTTGGGTTGTGGGAGGAAACTGGAGCACCTGGAGGAAGCCCACACAACCAAAGTGAGAATGTGCAAAATCACCAGAGACTGCATTGGAGGCCAGGATTGAACCCGGATCACTGGAACTGTGAGGCAGCTGTTCTATTATGCATGCCACTGTACCACCTGAAAGAGCTTACGTATTTGAGAACATCTTTTAATTTTGTAGAATTCTGGTGAGGTAACCTATTCTCATCTTTACATTTGTTGTAATGAAAGGTAATTGACCATGTTCTAAGGTTACAAACAGATAAAGTCATAGAAACATAGAAACATAGAAATTAGGTGCAGGAGGAAACTCGGCCCTTCGACCTGCACCGCCAGGATAGATCCTGATCATCCAACTCAGTACCGTACCTGCCTTCTCTCCATACCCTCTGATGTGCAAAATCACATCTAAGAGACTAAATATGGAGGCCCAACCACCCTCTGTTGCACCCCAGTCATTCACCAACTGTGAGGCAGCTGTCTCTATTTTATCCTTAAGCTGTGACCCCTTGTACCACCTGAACATCGGAACGTCTTTGCATCTAGCCTGTCCAACCTTTTAAGAATTTTGTAATTTTGTAGAATCTCCTAAATTCTAGAGAGTAACCTATCTCTCCAGTCTTTTTCATTTGTTGTCCTGACATCCCAGGTCAGTCTGGTGACCATCTTCTGCACTCCCTCTATGGCAATAAAACAAATATAAAGCCATATCCAAAGTTTGGTATAACTTTGGATAAAATATATGCTATTTCTCTGTGGAGCAGTGGTGAAAAGTTGCACTGGGTGATGTTAGTTGCTAAATCTCACTTTCATTGCCTCCATCAGACCAATCACACCATGCTCCCTCTCCTCAGAGTGTTCACTGTAAATGACTTATACTTCTTCACCCACTCACCTCTCATTTTTCCCATCTGGGCAGTAAGTGTTTGTAGACGATGTCATTGCCAAGTAAAAACACAATCACACACATAAGCGCACACACACTCACTCACAGGCACACACATAAATTCACACAAATTCACACACAATCTCACAGGTACACACTGACACACACGCTATCTCTCTCTCACACATACACACTTTCACACACACTTTCACACACACATGCACACACAAATATACTCAGGCACACACACAAACACAAGTTCAAACTCACAGGTACAGTCAGACAAATTGTCACACACACACGGATACACACTAACATACATATAGACAGACAGACTCTTACACATGCATACATGCGCAGGCGAACACACATACATATACATACACATACCCATACACAGACAGACATAGACACATACACACATGCACACAAATATATGTAGCTTCACTCAGGCACACGCAAATACACCTGCTCAAACTGACAGGTACCCACTTACACATTCACACACTCAGACAAATCTCCACACATGCTAACACATATATATACACTGACACTCTTAAACACCCATACGTGTGCACGCACAGGCAAACAGATTCACATACTCACACATTTACACAGATGGAGACATAGACACACATGCTGCATGTTCAGCAGATTTCCTTCCCTCCATAGTTCTCTCCCTACTTGAGATCAATGAAGCTTTGAGCTGATTACGAATTGAACAGGTGCCTTATTTGAACGCAACAGAATTTACCGATTGATACTCAGCGGAGCTCACAATTGAATTCATCTGGGGACAGGCAGTGTGTGCTTCACTCGTTGGGTCTGCAACAGACAATACTCTTTTCCATCCTTGAAATAAGGTTCCCAACAAAAGATAGTTTTAATCCAATTTACTGTCAAAAAAATTCATTTGCATGAGAGAAAAGAAGATGCAACCTATTCTTGACAAAGGATGCAAATATGCAAACAATGCTCAAGAAATGTCCAATTAACTTCAGAACAGTGAAAGAGGCCATTCAGTCCATAAAGTCTATGCTATCTTCCAGAGCAATCCCATTAATCCTAATTTCTGATTTATTTCCCTGTAACCTATTCCCTCTCACGTATCCTGGTTTCCAACTCCCTGGCATATCTCACCATATTTAGTATTTGAAAATAGCTGCACTGAGCAAGAGCGAGGACTAATTTCTAGCCCTTTCAAAGAGCTAGCACGTATATGATGGGCCAAACGGTCCCCTTTCTTTGCACATTTCCATGATTAAATTAGCTGATAAAACTTGCATCACACTGCATGCTCCCCTCAGCACAATCTGTTAATTCAGAGACCGTTCAATAGAACAATTTAGTCCTGGGTATACTGAGCCCAAACTGAAATCTGCTTATCATATACCCTGAACATGTACAGGAGATATTTAAGAATCAATTAACATGAAAAAGAAAACCAGCAGGTTTTGCTAGTATGTTCCTATGTTCCTAAACTGCTTCTATGAAAATTGCTCTACGCCTGCACACATAGAGCTACACTAATAACTTTTCATTGTTTTTTAAAAAAGCATGCAGAAAGGTAGACATCAAACTTACCTGCACCGACAATCTTACACCTTTTAAAAATAAAGAACTCTTTGTATCCACCGTTCGATTGCCTGGCTGAGGAGTGACTCTTATAAAGCTCCACAATACACCCTGCCCTGGTGGTTTCTGCCTGGCTATAGCTGCTGGAGGCAGTAACTGCATTTATAATCACACATTGTTTACCTGTACAAACACAATAGGCTTACATCAGTTGATTATGTATCCCGGCCAGTGTTAACTCATCAATACTTCTCCCAGTCCGCCTAATGACCTTGGCCCTCATCTGCTGTGATATTGGGGTTGGGTGACTCTGGGTGGAGGGGGCTGCGAGCAGGGGGGGGGGGGGGGGGGGGGGGAGGGGGAGGGGGTTTGGGTGGTGGGGCTGGTGGTAGTACGGGTTGGTGGGTGCATGCAATTTGGAGATCGACCTGTGTGGCTTCCCCTGGGTTTGGCAAAAGTGCTCAGGTTGAAGACCCAGTTGGATGTGGACCATAGAAATGTGGTTGGTAGGGATGATGATGCTAGCTAACATGCTTGCCCAGAGAGGGAGTGCTCTGCCAAAAGAAACAAATCAGCCGAAAGCCAAGTGACAGCCTTCAGCCAATGCACATTACGGCATGGTGGCGCAGCGGTAGAGTTGCTGCCTTACAGAGCGAGGGGCCCAGGTTCAATCCTGACCATGGGTGCTGTCTGGTGTGAAATTGTGAACTTCACACCAGACATCACAGGCTCTGACCTCCCCACCAGCGAAGGGATTTATTGAAGACGCTGCCTCAAGAAAGGCAGCCAGTTTAAAAAGGACCAAGCCGCGGGTGTCGGAACCTGAGTCTGTACTTCTAGCTCTACCCTAGCTGATGGTCTTTGAAGTTCAAAGCCCCTACAGGATATCTGTTATTTTTCCAATGAAAGCTGAACTTACATGAGACACTCAGCAGGTCAGGCTGCATCTGTGGAGAGAGAAACAGCATTAAGGTTTCAGGCTGAAGACCCAACATCAAAACAGGGGTCCCCATCAGCCCCATCAGTTTAAAGAAGGGTTTCGGCCTGAAACGTTGCCTATTTCCTTCACTCCATAGATGCTGTTGCACCCACTGAGTTTCTCCAGCATTTTTGTGTACCATCAAAACAGGGGAATGGGTCGAAGGGTGAAGACAATATCTCTGATAGGGTGAGGTCAGGGTTACCATGGTGATAAGCTGCTGATTAACCCATCCAGTTGAAAGGTGAATGACGATGCTAGAAAGAGTGAAAACAAGGAAACGAGGTAAAAACTGAAATGCAGGCCAGAGAGAGCTGTGGGAAATATCCAGCAGATCAAACAGTTCATGGAATGGAAACAACTGAATCCATATTTCAGAGGCTGCAGCACAACTCGCCAGTTGAAATGCAAGGGAAGAGGCAGAGATGGACTGGGTGAAAGTGAGAGCAGAGTGTAAACGGGCAACAAATGTCATGAGTTGTGTATCTCCAGTTTCATTCCTGACATAGGATCGCAATCCGAAACATCATCAATTAATGTCCCCATTAGATGCTGCTTGACCTGTCATGGACTTCCCATCGTTGGTCCAGATTCCAGCATTTGCATTCTCTTACATCTCTGAGTTACATCTCTGAAAGTCTGATCGTTAGCGCAGAAACAGAAAAAGGAAATGGGGGGAGAGTGGCGAGTGATTCTACAGTAACTGTCTACTTTAGTGTCCCTCTACTGCGATGCCGTATATACGGAAAATCCATAATTCTATACCATTTCTTCATTTTCTATATTGTTAATAAAAACATAATCCTGATAAATAAAGATTAAACCCTAGATGAAATAAGTGTAATATTTTAATTTTTTTCCCGATGTTCGATGACCCCCCCCCCCTCCGCACACACCAGAAAACCGCATGTCCTGATGGCCACTTGAAAAATGTTCCAGTTGGCATATTTATTTGATGGGGGATCTATCTGAAATGAAAATACTCTTAAACGGTAGGTAATAATTACTTCAAAATTTTTCACCCTTAAAAATATGCCTCTATCTATATTACTAAAAGTCTGTTCTTGACCGGTTTTGGCTTTCTGTGCTGCGATTTGTGAGAGTACGCCGCCACCTACGGCCGTTATTTTTGGCCACCTCGCTCAGAGCCCCCCTCCACCGCGTGTGTGCTGAGGATTTTTCCCGTCGATGAAAATTGACAGAGATATTAATGTTTTTACAAAATTCCCCATTCTCTCTGCTGCCCCTGCTGGAGGGAGGGGGGGGGTCTATAAAACCAGGAAGTGGTGTGCCTCAATCAGTCTCTGCAGGTGGTGTGCCTCAATCAGTCTCTGCAAGTGGTGTGCCTCAATCAGAGCTTTGAATGACACTGACAAATGTCTACAGCACTGTGAGTACCCTTAATTTGATTTGAAAATGAAAATATGGTTAGAGGTAAAAAAGCACTGCCTGCAAATGGTTATTTGGGTTTGGGTTGAAGTAAATAGGCACTCTCTCTCTCTCCCCCCTCCCCCCCCTCCCCCCCCCCCGCCCTCCTCCCCAACCCCACCTCCCCCTCCCCCCCCCCCCCCCCCCCCCCCCACCCCCCCCCCCTCCTCTCCCCCCCCCTCCCCCCCCCCTCCCCTCCTCCCCCCCCCCCCCCCCCTCTCCCCCCCCCCCCTCTCCCCTCTTCCCCCCTCTCCTCCCCCCCCTTCTGGCGAGGCCATGCTGTGATAAAGATTTGGGCCGTCATATCCGTAACGCCCATCTCTGTCATTTAACCCCCGATCTCCCACACTCCAGCTCCATCTCCAGCTCCATCTCCAACTCTATCTTTCATTTTATATGCTTAAATCAGTTATATTTTACAGTGTTGTTCATCATAATAATGCGATGAATATGACTGAATGCAATGGCCAAAGAAGAGGAAAAAAAAAATGAATTAAATTCTCTAAAAGATTGCGCCAAACATATTTTTCCCATCGTGGAGATGTCCATCTATGTGAAACACCATTCAAAGTTGCAGAAATTTAAGTTTTATAATCAGGTTTCCAAAAACTTAAATGTAGACAATCACTGAAGAATCACCCTGGCATGAAGCATAGTCGAGATATCTGCGCTCCCTGTGCTTGTTATGATGATTGTCATGAATCTATCCCATGAGGGTTTTAGAAAATGAAGGGGAGAGTCAGGTACAGACCCTGAGAAAGGGAGAACAGAGGGAAAATTTGCAGCAAATGTAATGAAATATTTGTGTTCCATAGGAAGCCGCACCAATACATTTTAGAAGCTTCCCTTGAGTAGAACTGGAATATGGACTGTTCTTTCAACTCCACTCACTGTCCGCAAATCAAAGGTCCAGCAATGACAACCTCACCAGCATGCCTGACCCGGACCTTCAATGCTGTCAGATTATTTCTCCATCCTTCACCCACTCTGACCTATCTTTCTGCGGCCTCCTATACTGTTTGACAGCCCATTCATCTTTATTTGCATGCCCGTAGATAACTTGACACCACAGATAGGAACAGATATGTTTAATCTAACAGCTATGACAGAGAAAATTTGTTGGAAGGAACTGCAGATGCTGGCTTACTCCAAGGATAGACACAAAATGCTGGAGTAACTCAGCGGGTCAGGCAGCATCTCGGAAGAAAAAAAAATAGGTGACTTTTCGGGTCGAGCCCTTTCTTCAGACTGAGGGGAGAGGGGGGAGGGGTGGGGGGAAGCTAGAGGCGAGAAAAAACCAAGACAAATCAAGAGTTGGCCACAAATGACCTCAGGCAGGGTAGTCAACCCATTGTTGGCTTGGGAAGGTGTGATGTCAAGAGGGATACAACGTGGAGAATGGAAAGGACATTTGGGAGACCGATCTCCAACATTTCCGTCACCTCCAATAGGATTCCACCACGAGTCATGACTTCTCATCTACCCCCTGCTTTCCGCTTTCCGGTGAGACTGTTTCCTCTGTAACTCCCTGGTTAACTCATCCATTCCCATCCAAACCACCCCCTTCCCAGGAACTTTCCCCTGCAACCACAGAAGATGCAACACCTGTTCCAATACCTCCTTCCTCCACTCCATCCAGGGACCCTGATAGTCCTTTCAGGCGAGGCAGAGGTTTACTTGCACCTCCTCCAACCTAATCTACTGCGCCTGTTGTTCTAGGTCAGGCAAGATCACATTGAATGGCAGTGCTGGCTCGGGGTCGAATGGCCTACTCCTGCACTTACTTTAAAAAAAAGGTGTGGACTCCTACACATCGGCAAGACCAAGCGCTGTCTGTGAGATCATTTCACTGAACACCTTCACTCAGTCCTCCCTGGTCTGTGTGATTTCCCGGGCAAATGGAGCTAATTTCAAGAAGTGTGTGGTCAAAGGAAATAATACATTTAGTTAATAACATAGATAAGTACAGCACAGGAACAGGCCATTTGGCTCACAGCCTTCCCTTCAGTCAACAACCATTCTATATTTCCTTGACCATTGTTTGCTTTTATCTGTCGTTTTCACACCTTACCCTTCCATGTCTCTAGCTTTCCTCTCCCCTGACTCTCTGTCTGAAGAGGGGTCTCGACCCAAAATGTCACCCATTCCTTCTCTCCAGAGATGCTGCCTGTCCCATTGAGTTACTCCAGTATCTCTCATAATGCTAACATAAACTAATCTCATCTGCCTACGCATGAATTATACCCCTCCATTCCTAACATATACATGTGACGACCAAAAAGCATCTTAAACGCCACTATTGTATCACCTCTGACAGCTTGCTCCAAGCACCCACCACTCCCTATGTAAAAAACCTGTCCCCCTCACCTGCTTTAAATTTACCTCTCTCACCTTGACGTTATGCCCCCTGGTCTTTGACATTTGCAACCTGCAAAAACGGGTTTTGACTGTCACCCTTTTTATGCCTCTCATAATTCTACACCAGGGGGCTCCCTCAACTTCTGGCATTCTGAGGGAGAACAATCCAAGTTTGCCCGGCCTCTCTTAACAATACCATCTAATCCGGGTGGCATTCTGTTAAACCAGCTGCATTCTCTGAAAAGCCTCCACATCCTTCCTGGAATTGTGCAACCAGAACACCACGTGGCATTCCAGATGCAGCCGAACCAGTCTTATAGAGCAAAACCAAAGTGTATAAGCCAAATTATGTGAAGCCACGGGTAACATGTGCAGAGAACCCTGGATGCTGAGAGATATTGATGGCTGGATAAAGAGGACAAAGGAAGCAAATGGCAAGTCGAGGGGACTCTGTGAGGGCGGAAGGTAATCAGGTGTAGAGAAAGTGTAAGGAAGTGCTTAAAAAAGTATGAAAGCAAAACGGGGGGAGCAAAATATCTGCAGTCGACAGGGTTAAGTTAAATTCTAAGATATTTCAAACTGAATAAGCAGGGAAAGAGGAAGGATTATTGGGGACAATAGGGCCAATCATTGCTTAGAGCCAGATGGTATAAGTGAGGTCACAAATGAATACGTTCCATTGGTATTCATAAATAGACAGGCTGTGAAGGTAGAGGACTCAGCTAAGGAGAAGGTGAAATCTCGTGCAAGTGGCTATAAATGAAGAGGGGGCACTCAATGCCCTTGTGGGTTTAAAGGTGGATAAATCCCAGCACCAGGTGGGATTTATTCCAGGCTACTACAGGAGGCAAGGGCAGAGATTGCTGGGGTTGTGGGCTAAGGTGTTTCATCTTTACCACCCACAAATTGGATGGATGCAGGATTCCCCCTTTTCAAGAAGGGCAACAGGGAAAAGCCTGGTAATTACAGTCCTGCGAGCCTAACATCAGCATAGGGTAGTTATAAGGAAAAAATCAGAGGGACATGGCTAATGGCCACTTGGAAAGGAACGTATCAGAAGAATGTAAAAGCAAAGATGTGGGTTAACAAAAAAAGAGGACACAAGTTTCTGAAGTAACTCAGCAGGTCAGGCAGCACCTCTGGAGAATATAGATAGATGAGGGGTCATAACCTTTCATCAGACTATTTGGGAAGGGGTGGTAGTACAGAAAACTGGAGGGGGGGGGGGGGGGGGGGGAGGCAGAACAAAGCCTGGCAGCAGTAATAGGTGGATACAGGTGGGATTTAATAGGTAGATGCTTGGACAATTGCTAAAGATGAAAAGACAGAAGATGTGAGACAAAAGGATGGAAGAGCTGTGAAACTAGATGAAGGAATGTAAGTGGAAGTGATTGGAGAAGGGTGAGTCTTCTCATGTGAGTCTAGGTGGGGCGCAGGGGAGAGAGAAATTGGATCAACAATTGATTTGGCAATAAGTGATAGAACGTGATGGTAGAGGGTTATGATTGAATGCTTATGCCCAATGGTGTTCCACAGAGATTGGTGCTGGGACCCTTGTAATATGCGGGAATAACTCAATGGGGCAGGCAGCATCTCTGTAGAGAAGGAATGGGTGATGAAGGGTCTCGACCCGAAACATCACCCATTCCTTCTCTCCAGAGACGCAGTCTGTCCCGCTGAGTTACTCCAGCATTTTGTGTCTATTGTCGGTGTAAACCAGCATCTGCAGTTCCTTCCTACACCCTTGCAATATAACTGGATGAATTGGATGTGGATGTAGGAGACATGGTCCATATGTTCACAGATGACATGAAGATTTGTGTTGTCGAGTGTGGAGAGTCATCTTCGGCTTCATGCTGATTTCATGCTGGTTGTGAAATGGGCTCAGCAATGGCAGATGCAGTTTAATCCAAAGAAACGTGAGTTGATGGATTTTGAGGATGTTAATGAGGTGAGGACAGAGCATGGAAGGAAGTTCCCAGAAAGCATTGAAGAACAGGGACATTGGTATACAAGTCCAATCATCCTTGAACGTGACAACATAGGTAGATAATGTGGTTAAGAAGGCATGTTGAATGCTAGTCTTCTTTAATCAGTGCTCTGAATACAAGAGATATGAGGCTATGCTCCATCTTTATAAACCACTTGTTAGACCTGAAGTACTATGTACAGTCTGGTCACTGGACTATAAGAAAGATGAGATAGCAATGGAGAGGCTGAAAAGGAGATTCACCAGGATATTGCTTCGTTTGGAGCCTTTCACTTATGAGGAGAAACTGGAGAGCTGGGTTTGTTTTCTCTGGAGCAGAGGAGATTAAGAGGGGACATGAGGTATATAAAATTATGAATGGTACCAACGGGGTAGACTGTAGGAAATTATGCCTCATATCAGAGGTAAATAAAACTTGTGGACTTTCATTTAGATGAAGAAATAAGATATTTAGACAAGATTATTTACCTAGAGAGTGGCGTGCACCTGAGTACACTGCCTGAGCGAGTGGCGAAATGGAAAGTTGCTCATAGCATATAATAACTAGAGAAGTGGTTGAATTGTCTGCACATTGAAGGCTATGGGCCAAGTGCTGAAAGATGGGATTAATTACAAATGGATGCTCACAGGTCAGTGTGGGCATGGTGGGCCGAATGGTCTGTTTCCATGCTGTAAACTCTAATCTTGTAAATGAACTATAAAGATACCTCTTTAATGCAGGCTTGTATATAAGCCTGATGCTGAGAGACCAGACGTAAAGCCCATCTGACCCCTCAGCTCCGTGTGATCCAGTGCCGCAACTGAGTCCAGCATCAAAGCAGGAAGGCAGATGCACTCCATACCCTAAACTCTATGCAGATTCGCTCCATACTTCTATACTCCAGCACACATCTAATTTCTGCATTACCATTCACATGTGCCAAAGGCCAAGCCTGCTGACCCTCATGAGATTAGCAGAGGTGAGGGAGCACTCCGTGCAGAATCACTGCCGTTCCAAACCAGTCTAAGACTTCAGTGATTGGAAGTGAGGAGCAATTTAGGTTTAGATTTAGATGTAGGTTCATTATTGTCACATGTACCGGGGTAAAGTAAAAAGCATTGTTTTTGCCTGCTACCCATACCGATCAGATGTCCCATACATGGATGCAATCAGTTCAAACTCGAGTACAATAGATAGAGCAAAGGGAAAGATACAGTTCTTCTATAGTTCTCAGCACACTGTAGATGTTGCTACCTGTAGATGTCACATCGAGAGCATCCTTAGCCTCCTGACCAACTGCATCACAGTATGGTATGGCAACTGCTCTGTCTCCGACCGGAAGGCATTGCAGAGGGTGGTGAAAATTGCCCAACGCATCACCGGTTCCTCGCTCCCCTTCATTGAGTCTGTCCAAAGCAAGCGCTGTCTGCGGAGGGCGCTCAGCATCGCCAAGGACTGCTCTCACCCCAACCATGGACTGTTTGCCCTACTACCATCCGGGAAGCGCTACAGGTCTCTCCGTTGCCGAACCAGCAGGTCGAGGAACAGCTTTTTTGCCTCCTACCCATACCCGATCAGATGTCCCATACATGGACACTTATTATTATTTATTCAAACGTTTGCTAGTCGCTCTTCCAGATAGATGCTAAAATTTCGTTGTCTCTGTACTGTACACTGACAATGACAATAAAATTGAATCTGAATCTGAATCTGAATCTGCTATATCGACAGGTAGAAAAGATATTTGGAAGAGTAGAGCAATTATATCAGAGATAACAGATCCTTCTCTGGGAAGAGCATGGAAAGATTCACAACACTGGTGCCATCTTGCAGTTCTCATCAAAGGAGAACATATCCTAGATTGAGAGTAAAAAATACAAAGCTCTGGAGTGACTCAGCGGGTCAGTGGAGGAGATGGACAGGCAACGTTTAGGATCGGGATCCTTCAACGATAGCCAATGACACCACCGTTGTTGGACGAATTACAGATGGTGATGAGTCAGAGTATAGAAATGAGATTGACCGACTGACCAAATTCCTGGGCGTGCATATTTCTGAAGATCTTCACTGGGCTCAGCACACTTATACAATTATAAAGAACAACGCCTCTACTTCCAGAGGCGATTACGGAGATTTGGTATGTCAGAGAGCATTCTCTTGAAGTTCTACAGCAGTAGAGAGCGTACTGACTGGATGCATCACGGCCTGGTTCGGCAAATTAAATGCCCAGGAGCGAAGTAGACTGCAAAACATTGTGAACACCGCCCAGACCATCACCGGCTCTGACCTCCCCACCATCAATGGGATTTACCAGAGTCGCAGCATCATCAGAGACCCACACCACCCTGGCCACACACTCATTTCACCCCTGCCATCAGGAAGAAGGTACAGGAGCCTGAAAACTGTAACGCCCAGGTTCAGGAACGGCTTCTTCCCTACAGCATTAGGCTCTTAAACACTACAATCTCAAATAAGCTCTGAACTGCATAGACTATTACTGTTATTATTGCACACTATTATTGTTTTGTTTGTTGTGTGTGTGTGTGTGTGTGTGTGTGTGTGTGTGTGTGTGTGTGTGTGTGTGTGTGTGTGTGTGTGTGTGTGTGTGTGTGTGTGTGTGTGTGTGTGTGTGTGTGTGTGTGCACATTGAACTTCATTTTTCTCATTTATTAGATTGTTTACAGTGTCCTATATTTACATATTCTGTTGTGTTGCAGCAAGTAACATTTCCATTGTTCTATCTGGGACATATCTTCTTCTTGCGTATGGTGTGCACAGCCTAAAGTTGTAGGTCAACTTGTTCTATTTGATCTATTTGTTTGTGCACGTCGGGTTGCTTGCATTAGTCAAAACAGGGTGGACCGCAAAGGTTGAAATCTCCCACCTCTCTGGGACATATGACAACAAAACACTCTTGACTCTAGACTGTCTATGTGCTCCACTGATGCTGCCTGATTGCTGAGTTTCCAAGCACTTTGTGCTTTTCATTTGTAAACCACCACCTGCAATTCGTCACCCAGATTGAGAGATTCCTTCGTGGTCAGAGGAGCAGTAGTGCTTCACAAGTACGTGCTCACTCTTGCTTTCACTTTCCATGATATACCACCCTCCATCCACCTCAACACCCACCCGCTGCACTGCTGTGAATTACAATACATCCCATCACACAAACCAACCTACCTTCTATTGATTCCATTTATACCTCACGCTGCTTCGGCAAGGCCAGCAGCATAATCAAGGACGACAGTTTCTTCCCAACTGTTATCAGGCAATTAAATCATCCTACCATACCCAGAGCACAGTGCTGAACTACTATCTACCTCTTTGATATCGTTCGGACTATCGGACTTTGCTGGCTTTACCTTGCAATGAACGGTATTCCCTCATCATGTATCTATACACTGTAAATGGATCGATTGTGATCATATATTGTCTTTCTGCTGACATGGTTAGCATGCAACAAAATGCTTTTCACTGTACCTCAGTACACATAACAATAAACTGAACTGAGCTAAACTGAAAGAGGAGTCAAGCAGAGCAATGGAACTTTCAGTTTTACAGAGTGACGTTTTACAGGATAGGTGTTCCTCTGAAAATCAATTGTTTCACCACCATTAACTTGATCATAGCACCGTGCCAAGAGAAATTGTCAAACTAATCATTTCATTTCCCTTCTGGGGATTTTTGGACATTGCATTAATTTAGGGAACATTAGAAAGATTGATGCGTTAAGTGCAAATATTTCAGATATCTCTGGCTTGCGGCCATGCCAATAATATCATTAAAACTGTGTACGCGATTTCTTGCAAAGAGTGCAGTTATAATTTAGAATCATTTATCTTACAAATAGTTATGCAACCGTCCACAGTCATATTGTGGTGAAAGTGGTTGCAGACTCTTTGTCTCCTCTTCTACTGGTTGACAGGTATATTTAATTGAAGACAGAGTGACTTTAAGATCCTGATCTGACGCACTTTATGAATTCATATTTTGATTGAGAATGCATATCTCCCATTGCCGGAGGTGAAGTTAAATGTGACAAATCGAAATGTGAATGAGAAAGTGTCAGATGTTTTAGCTCTAGTCTTTGCGTGGAGTGGAATGAAAGAGAGTTGAGGGAGTGCATTTACTGTCACTTTGCAGAACTCGAGTTACAATTCTCATCTTGGAGTTGCGTTTACGTCCTGCTCTGGGAACCACAGAGCACAATTATTCACCTACATTCGGTAGGCCTTGTCCTACGCAATCTCCCATTGCCAAATATTTAATTTCTTTCCATTCTCACGCTGACCCTTCTGTCCTGGGCTTCCTCCACTGTCAGAGTGAGGTCACATGCAAATTGGAGGAGCAGCACCTCATATTTTGTTTGGGCACCTCACAACTCAGCGGTATGAATATTGACTTCTCTAATTTCTATTAACTTTGCATTCCTGTCTCTCTATCCCTCTCCCATCCTAGTTGTCCTAGTTTCACTGTCCGTATCCCCTCGTTAGCATCTCCACCACAGCCAACAATGGATCATTGTGGGCTCGTGGGTCATCCGTGCCAGTTTTAATTTGTTCTGTACTTTTACATACCGCTCGCTTCCCTCTCCCCTTGACTCTCAGTCTGAAGAAGAGTCTTGAGCCAACATGTCACATATTCCTTCTCCCCAGAGATGCTGCTGACCTACTGAGTTACTCCAGCATTTTGTGTCTATCTTCAGGGTAAACCAGCGTAAATCTGCAGTTCCTTCTTACACAATTTAATTCGATGTTCATTCTGACCATCTTTATGGGAGGGCCTGTCTATTCACTCAGGTGAACATGAATGATTCCTTCATCATATTTGGAAGAAGAGCAAGTGAGTTATCCCTGGTAAAAATCAAAACATCTGCAGATGCTGGAAATCTAAAATAAGAACACAAAATGCTGGAAATATCTCGTAGGTCAGGTGTGGGAAGAAAAATGGAGATAACTATCCAGGTCACAGTATCTCTATCTCCTCCTCCTCTCTCTCTTTCTCTCCACTAATCTCTCTCTCTCTCCCCCTCAGTCTCTCTTTCTCCATCTATTGCCTACTATCAACCACTTTGGGGCAACACAGTGGCGCAGCAGTAGAGTTGCTGCCTTACAGCACCAGTGACCTGGGTTCAATCCTGACTACAGATCCTGTTTGTACGGACATTGGACGTTCTCCCTGTGACCGTGTGGGTTTTCTCCGGTTGCACTGGTTTCCTCTCATATTCCAAAGGCGTGCAGGTTTGTAAGCTAATTGGCTTCCGTAAATTGTCCCTAACGTGCAGGATAGAACTAGTGAACATTGGCCGGCATAGTATTGGTGGACCGAAGGCCCTGTTTCCGCACTGTATCTCTAAACCTAAACCACTTCCCACCACAACCTCCTCCGTGTCCACAGGTGCTGATTAAGCACTTTCAGTTAATTAATTGTCGGCCAATGTTCCAGTTTCTCCTCAAGGTAGTAAAGAGACTCTGAGACTAACTTGATTGAGAGAGCATTCTGTACAGTTTGGTCTGGCATCTACTTCTGTCAGGCTTCCTTGTGTGGAGGTAGAACCTCTGATGGTCTGGTGAGCGGAGGACGCCTAGTTTGGAAATGTGTTCATGTATGTGAAGTCGTCTCCCTGAAAGTGGCGTCACAGGTAGATAGACTGGTGAGGAATGCTGTTGTCATCAGCCAACGGAACTGAGCATAGAAGTTGAGGCATTGTGTTACAGGTGTACAAGGTGTTGGAAAGGCCACACTTGGAGTCTAGTGTTCAGTTTTGGTCATCCCGTTGTAGGAAAGATGCCGCTAAACTGGAGAGTGTGCAGAGAATATTTACAAGGATGTTGCCAGATCTCGAGAGCCTGAACTGGAGGAAGAGTATGAGCTGGCAAGAACTTTATTCCGTGAAGTGCAGAGGCTGAGGAGTAATCTTATAGAGGGATACAAAACCATGAGGGGAATAGATAGGGTGAACACACAGAGCCTTTTCACCATGGTAGGGGAAGCAAGAACTGGACCCCATAGGTTTAAGGTGACAGGACAAAGATTTAATAGGAACCTGAGGGGCACCTTTTTCATACAGAGGGTTGAGATACGTATATGGAATAAACAGCCAGAGGAAGTAGTTGAGACAAGTACAATAACAATATTTGAAAGACATTTGGATGTCTTTGTCTGTATGTGGATAGGAAAAGTTTTAAAGAATATGTGCCTAACACAGGTAAATGGGACTAAATTGGATGGGGTATCTTGATCGGAATGGACGGGTTTGGAAGACTCTTTTTTGTGCTGTGTGGCTATGACTATGTTAAGTATCACCAAGCCTTAAATTATTATTGTTATCTCAAGATAAACATATTCCTTAAGGCTGTATAAGATTATCCTCTATGTGTCATCATTCCTCCCTCTCCTGCCCTTCTGTTATTTGCTGTTCATCATGTTCACTGTCAGAACAATTTAACCCTGTACCAGTTGAATAAACATTGAACTGCATGCACTTTCCCCCTTTGCTGCTGCAGCATAGGGGAAACAATATCAAAGTAGGTGAAGAAAATCTTTTATTCAAACAGTCCTTGATTATTCTCTCAGGTTTCAAACAGTTGTAGCAAGAAGAAAATTAAATAGTCTGCAGACGCTGAAAAGCTGAAACACAAACATAAAATGGTGGTAATACTCTGTATTTCAGGGAACATCTGTGGAAAAATCTGTGGAAAAAGAAATGGTTAACACTTTTTGTTTTTAAAAAAATGCTTTGGCAGAACTGGGGAAGAGACAATTGATAAAAAATACATCTATTGATGCTCCTGGACACATCATCAGTGATGTAACCTGGGGTCATTGGGTATTTCGGGTCTTTCAACATCAGACACCCTCACCCAGGCGACCCAGCCGCGGTTGATCAGACCACGACGTGTTCAGGTGGCATTCGCTCCTCCCCATGGACCTTCTCTCCTGATCCAGAGCCATCTCGAGGCTTTCTTCGCTGCCTCTGTGGTGTCCTTGATGGCTCTTCTCCTTGCCAGTCCGTTGATGCCCAGTGCACTCAAGGCTTTGTTGAGTGGTTGCCCTACAAAACCTCTGCAGCCAACCTCGATGAGCATACACCTTGCCTTCCAGCCCTGCTTACGGCAGTCTATGACCAGCTCTTCATACTTCGTCATCTTCCTCTCGTGGGTCTCCTCCAGACGGTCCTCCCGTGGCACTGTCAGTTCCAACAAGACGATGTTTTTTGTCGCCTCTGAGACCATGAGGATATCTGGCAGTTAGTTCTCAGCTGGAGTCCAGCTTGGTGAGAGACGTGCAGAACAAAGGGAATGTCCCTGAAAGCGTGAGACCGAATGGCTTATTGCTGGCAGTTACCAGTTACCAACTGCAGATGCTGCTTTAAACCGAAGATAGACACAAAAAGCTGGAGTAACTCAGCGGGTCAGTCAACATCTCTGGAGCGAAGGAATGGGTGACGCTTCGGGTCGAGGCCCTTCATCAGACTGCAGTAAGTTTTGTTATCTCTGCAATGGGTGGTAAATAGTGTCGATGTGGAGCTGCCCAGCAGACCAGACCACATGAATTGAACTCGAAAAACTAAATCAGAATGACGATAGGTAGAAATGGTCAGTTTTGATACAGTCAACAATAAGGAGTGTATTACCCAGCATGGGAGAACTCCTGCCTGCAACATGTCCGGACTGCAACATGACTGATGAGCTTGCTTTGGACTTGTTTATAGCAGAAAGTTAAGTGTGAGAGTTGGATGGTGAATTAGGGTGTCAAGCAACAGGGGGCTCCCATGGACTGAACACAGGTGATTCCGCCATTTTGCATCAACTGCTTCAACTAGCAGTAGGATTTCTTAAGCAATGTTCCTGAGCTTAATTATTAACTCCCAGGGACTCCAGAGCAACAACCACATTGGAATGAATATTTGCAGCAAAAGATTTTGCTGTTTCACAGTTAGAAAATTTAATTGGCAGTATTCTGGGGGTTGCCTGGTCACCATCAGGCAAGGTGGTGGTTGTCCAGTTCCAATGAGGGACTAAATCTGCTTGAGGTGCCTTTGAACAGATGTAATAACATCTGGGATACTCCATGATACCAACCACAATGTGTTGTCGCAAACACTGACTGCCGTGGAAAGCTTCAGAGCTCAAAACACCATTGTTCCATTCTGGTACATATGACAATAAAACACTCATGACACATGACTCGTGAGTTGATCCTGACTCCAGCTCTTATCATCAGAGGGGAATAAATCCATAGCAATGGCAGTAGACCAGAGCCAGAAGGCTTGAGACTCATGCCAATAATTTCAGGATGTACTCTGGCCTGAAATTCCACCAGACTGCTAAAAGGACATTCATTTTGTTGGTAGACAAAAATGCTGGAGAAACTCAGCGGGTGCTGCAGCATCTATGGAGCGAAGGAAATAGGTGACGTTTCGGGTCGAGACCCTTCATCATTTTGTTGGGGTACTCTCCTTGGAAAAGTATAACAAGCTCATAAGTTTCTGCAGCATTTTTGTCTACCTTCGATTTTCCAGCATCTGCAGTTCCTTCTTAATCATATTCTTGCTATTAGATTGAGAGTTCATGATAACTTCCTGTCTGCTGGATAACATTATTTTCTAAAACAACTGGTCCAAAGCAGATTACCAAACTTTCCACAAATGTATTTAATATATTTGCTCACGTAACACCAATCACCAATTCTAAATGTCTATTTTACATAAAAAGCGATGTGGGAATATGTTGCACATGCATCTCCACCTGTTGACAACATTTTTCATTATGTAATGTATAAAAACAGTTGCACACTCTCCAGACTTACTACAATACTAATTGTCTGATAGAACTGGATTTTCTTTCCGCTGAGAAACAGCAAATGGATGCTTTAAAAAAATATATATATACCCGATTGTAGCAATGGCTTCAGTTTACCGTTGACGGTGTGCCAGCTCTTTAGCAAACACTGGATATTCAAGTATGGATGACAACCACCACACCTTAATTAGCATAAACCCAGACTGAAATAGCCTTTGTTGCTCCCCCAGTCTCTTGGCAAAGACACATCCCGCCACCAGCAAATTAAGTGGGAAATACAGCTACAGTTAGGATACTATATTTCCTACTTGCCTCTATGCGCATAAGTTTTGATGACCTCCAACCCCACCTCAAAAAGAGTGCGGGATTCCAATAGTTCTTAATTTAGGCTAGAAATTACAATGAGCACTATTTCTCAGTCAGCTTGTAACTCAATAATGCAGAACGGCTCTTTGTGTGAAAGATAAGTACCTACTGATAAGTACTGAGTCTGAAGAAGGGTAGCGACCCAAAATGTCATCAGTCCATTTCCTCCACAGGTGTTGCCTGACCCGCTGAGTTCCTCCAGTTCCCACAGGACATTGCAGGTAATTCTATATTAACTCATTCCAACCTTGCCTTGAAAGGTTTATCTGGACAGAATTGAGAAATTGGTCTCAGAACATATTGTATGACGACTTACCTTTCTAATCCCCTCATCAAATGTTGCCAGAACTGAACTGCACCAATCAGCCTTAAAATAGTGTTTAAGAAGGAACTGCAGATGCTGGAAAATCGAAGGTAGACAAAAGTGCTGTTGAAACTCAGCGGGTGCAGCAGCATCTATGGAATGAAGGAAATAGGCAACATTTCGAGCCAAAACCCTTCTTTAGTCTGAAGAAGGGTTTCGGCCCGAAACGTTGCCTATTTCCTTCGCTCCATAGATGCTGCTGCACCCGCTGAGTTTCTCAAGCACTTTTGTCTACCTACCTTAAAATAGTCTTTGTTACACAAACAGCCCAAAGTAATGAAGAGATGACACTTCATGTATTCATGTGTAGCTTGAAAAAGAGTACAAAGATCAACTACATTTTAAACAAGTTAATTTTTACAAATGGAATATGTTATCAATCATATTTAAAATTAACCTATGTGTTATATATTAGAATGTATTTTCATTTGTATTATATCTATTTATTTCTTGTTTACAATATTAGGCCTAGTTAAACATATTGAGAAGTATTGTCAATATGTGCGGAGAGCTGAATAGCAAACATTAACTTTCTATGTTTTCGTCAACCCATTTATGTTACATATCGTTTTCACAAGACTACACCCAAAAAATTATTTACTCTACCATTGTCGTTTTCTTGCAGCAAAAAGACATAAATAACTTCTCTTGCCTAAAAATGTGGTTGAGGAACATTGCTTCTTTCAGGTAGACAAAAATGCTGGAGAAACTCAGCGGGTGAGGCAGCGTCTATGGAGCGAAGGAAATAGGCAACGTTTTGGGTTGAGACCTTTCTTCAGACTGATGTGAGGGTGGGGGGTTGGGGGGGGGGGGGGGGTGGTGGGGGGGGGGGGGGGGGGGGGGAAGCTGGAGGCAAGAAAAGACCAGGACCAATCTGGCCATAAATGACATCAGGCAGAGTGAAGTTCTAGCAGGCCCATTGTTGGCTTGCTAAGGTGCGATCTCAAGAGTAATACAATGTGGAGAAATGTGGAACCAGTTAAACGACTAGGATGGAGGAAGGTGGTAAGGGGAGGAGAGTGGAGTGTAAGTAAAGATACTTAAAATTAGAGAATTCAATGTTCATACAGCTGGATTGTAAGCTACCCAAGCAAAATTTGAGGTGCTCTTCCTCCATTTTGTGCTTGGCAGAAATCACTCCACAAATAACATGTAAAGGTTTATGTCATTATATTACCATATTTCCTCATGACATAGAAGCCATACAGCCCATTGAGTCTCTGTGGCCAATAGACCTATCCCATTCTGCCTCCTATTTTCCCCTCTAACCTAGTCACTCCATATTCCCGTCAATTCTACCAGTGACCACCTCTGGGGATCATTTACAGATGCCTGATTAACCTGCCAACCTGCACATCTTGAGGATGGGGGAGCATTCACAATAAAGTCACACAACAATAGGAACTACATAGATGGCACCAGACATTGGGATTGAGCCTGGGTTACTCGAGGTGTGAGACAGCAACTCCACCAACTGCTCCATGATTCATTTATCTTGCACAGGAGGAAAGTCCATCTTGTGTGGGAAGGAACTACAGATTCTGGTCTGGCAGCTATTCCACTGTGAGAAGTTGCAGGGACAGCGGTGAAGAATCACAAAACCAACCACCTCCAAGAGATAAAGATTTACAAACCTTGATCCAAAACATAATGTTTAGTTTAGTTTATAGATACAGCTTGGTAACAGGCCCTTCAGCCCACTGAGTCCACATTGACCGCTGATAACCCGTTCACACTAATTCTATCCCACTTTTTGCATCTACTTCCTACACACTAGGGGTAATTTACAAAATTTTGAGATTTTAAAAATCAAGTCTGCAATTTATCCCATCAGATAAAGCATAACATAAGTTTAATTTGACACCAAATTCACTTTCATATCTCAAGTATTAAAAAAGTTATGGCCATTTTCATACTCAAATAATTAGCAACTTGTTCCCTATTGATTTTCAATGGACATTACAAAAAAGGGTGATCCAAACGCTTTCTTAAGGAAAGATTAACAAAAACATGTCCAAAGATTATTCCATTCACAATTAGAAACATTTAGAAAATAGATGGAAGGAGGTTCAATTGCTGTAAATAAATGCCCATTTTCGGCTTTCTAGTGGGTTTCTTCGAGCCTGACATCGCGCTGGATTAGTGCCCCAAACCATTACATTGGGATCGTGATAACTAATTACGTGCCCCATTTAATGGAAAAATAAGGTACATACCTTTAATTGTTTGCTTTATAAAACCCTGGGGCTGCGAGAGGTTGCAGAGTGAGATAGTCATTTTAAAATTATTATAACTATTATTCGAGGCCTATAAAACTAATAATACCTTTTGCGACCGGGTCTTGCAGCGATTTTTCGTTAATGATTTACTAGGCTGAACATCTGCGATTAGAACAGCCTAGTAAAAATCGCGTTTTAAACCCGCCCCCTCCAAACAGCGCCAAAATCGCGCACATGGCTGTGGGCAGATTCCCAATGACGATTCAGGTAGGTTTTGTAACATACCTACTAGGGGTAATTTACAGAATTAACCCACACAACCTGCATAGTTTTGGGATGTGTGAGCACCCGGGGGAACCCACGCTTTTTTCCATATTAGAAACACCTCAGGTGCAGGAGGAGGCCATTCGGCCCTTGGCCAGCACCACCATTCATTGTGATCATGGCTGATCGTCCCCAATCAATAACACGTGCCTGCCTTCTCCCCATATCCCTTGATTCCACCAGCCCCTAGAGCTCTATCTAACTCTCTCTTAAATTCATCCAGTGATTTGGCCTCCACTGTGGCAGAAAATTCCACAAATTCACAACCCTCTGGGTGAAAACGTTTTTTCTCACCTCAGTCCCTGGTTCTGGACTCAACCAACATTGGGAACATTTTTCCTGCATCTAGCTTGTCCAGTCCTTTTATAATTTTATATGTTTCTATAAGATACCCCCTCATCCTTCTAAACTCCAGTGAATACAAGCCTAGTCTTTTCAATCTTTCCTCATATGACAGTCCCGCCATCCCAGGGGTCAATCTTGTGAACCTACGCTGCACTGCCTCAATCACAAGGTTGTCCTTCCTCAAATTAGGAGACCAAAACTGTACACAATACTTCAGACGTGGCCCTATATTGACAGCACCCAAGATCAGGATCGAACCCAGGACTGAAATGTGTTTAGTGCAATACTGTTTCTTACCATTGGGTACCATGAGATCCACACCAAAACATTCTGGGAGACTCTGAACAGCCTCTCTGGTGAATGATTTATATATAATGTACCAACATGTATTGGTTCACTGCTTTGTTTCATGTTATGGGAGTGATTGTTACTTTGCTGGCCACAGCAATGTTATGTTTCAGAGGCTGGCTTAAAAAAAGTACAGAAATAATAATTCACATATGTAGTGTATAACTCAAATGCTTAATGACCGTTGGAAGTGCACAGTGTTCCTGAACAAATTCAAAAAGCCTCTTAAAATTTCAACAAGGCTGTGGAGTTTTCAGAAAAGAGAATGGGCCCAATTTTTCCCAAGATCAGCTGCAGCTGCAAAAAAAATGTTGTTCTCTTGTCTGGTAACAATGGCTGCCAGGCTCATCCAGATTAAAGGCATCACGAGAGAGCAAAACAAAACTCGAATATTTCTCAGGGGGATAAAATTTGCCACTATAGCATTACCTATAATATATAGCACAGATTTGGTATTCGACAAGGTCCTTCATGGTGAAAAGGTACTGAAGATTAAGATGCTGTGTGCAGTTCTGGTCACCAGGTCACAGGAAGCATGTGGAGGGTTTGGAGAAGGTGCAGATGAGTTTCACCAGGATGTTGCCTGGATTAGAGAAGATTTGCTATAAAGAGAGCCAGATTGTTTTCTTTGGCGCATTGGGAGTTAATGAGAGACCTGCAGAAGTATATAAACTGATGACAGATATGATAGACAGTCAAACACTTTTTTTCCAGGGAAAAAAATGTCAAATGCTAAAGGGCATTAATTTACAGTGATAGGGGGAACGTTGAAAGGAAATGTGCAAGGCAAGCTTTTTTTTAACAGAGTGTCAGGACATAGAGAGTCACGGTCACACAGAGTGGAAGCAGGCCCTTCGGCCCAACTTGCCCACACCGACCAACATGTCCCATCCACACTAGTCCCACCTGCATGCGTTTGGCCCATATCCTTCTAAATCTGTCCTATCCATGTACCTGTCCAAATGTTTCTTAAACAGTGCGATGCTTCCTCCCTCAACTACCTCCTCCTGCAGCTCATTCCTACCACCCACCACCCTTTGTGTGAAAAGGTTACCCCCTCAGGTTCCTATTAAATTTGACTCCCCTCTCCCTAAACCTATGTCTTCTGATGTCTGGAACGTATTATATGGGGAGGTGGTGGAAGCAGATATGATAGTAACAGTTAAGAGGCATTTAGACAGGCACGTGAACAGGCAGGGAATTCAAGGATATGAATCACGTGCAGGCAGAAGCAGTTTGTTTAATGTGGAATCATGGTTGAGACAGGCATCACAGGTCAAACGGCCTGTTCCCGTGCATTACTGGTCTAATTTCAGGACTATGGCACAAACCAAATCCATTCATGCTCTTAATGATACACTTGGACCTTCACTCATGATTTCTAATTCTAATTCTAAATCTAATTCTATGTTTCCTCATATAGCAGATGTCTTCCACTCAAATGCACCAGACACCAGTTACCTCAATTATTCCCTGTGTTAGCAAGCTCCACATTGCACCACTTTTTGGATACAGAGATTTCTCCTGAATTCCCCATAGTTATACCTTATATTGATGGCCCCTAGTTCTGATTCTCCCCACTGAGTGAACTTTCTGTCTGTGTAAAGCCTTTCAGAATTTTAGTCAGTCAGAGAACCAGCCTGTTTAACCTTCTTGCTCCCTTTCCAGTCGCTCGATAGCATTTTCATAATATGGCAAGCAAACCTAGACAGTAATCTAACTGTAGATAAATTCAAGTCATAGTCATGGAGTCATATACAGTGCAGAAGCAGGCCCTTCAGCCCAACTTGTTCATGCCGATCCTGATGTCCCATCTTAGTTAGTCACATTTGCCTGCATTTGGCCCATATCCTTCTAAACCTTTCCTATCCATGTACCTGTCCAAATGTCTTTTCAATGTTGTTATTGTACCTGCCTCAACTACTTCCTCTGGCAGCTCATTCCATATACCCATTATCCTCTGGGTGAAAAGGTTGCACCTCAGATTCATATTCAATCTTTTCCTTCTCACCTTAATACAAGCTTCTTAAATCTTGCATAAGTTCTGTATCTCCAGCACAAACATTCATGTTTCACTTGCTATATTAATGGCATTAGAAAAAAGTAATTCACATTTTATAAGGGCCTATTTTTAACAATCTGTGCAAATATTTCTGAGCTTTTTGTTCCTATTCTCCAAGCAGCTCTCATTTTCCCATTAATACGAGACCTCTTATTTCCCTTCCCAAAATGTAACACTTTACACTTGCAGTGCAGACATCCATATGTGAATTATGTATCAGTTCTGCAAATCTGTCCATATCTTGTAATTTGTAACACTACCCTTGCCTTAATTTGGTATTGTCCGTTACCTTAAAATACACGGTTTTGATTCCTAGGCTTAAGTCACGTGTAAAAAAACTGTAAAGAACATTGACCCTGTGACAATATTGTCCCCTCCCATCCACTGCCACTCTGAACACCACTCGCAACTATCTTTGCTTTTAGTTTTGAAACGAGTTAGCCATCTATTCTGAAGATAATAAGTAAGTAAGTAAGTAAGTACGTTTTTTAAGTAAGATAGACATAAAAACTCAGCGGGTCAGACAGTATCTCTGGAGAAAAGGAATAGGTGACGTTTCGGGTCGAGACCCTTCTTCACACCCGAAACGTCACCTATTCCATTTTCTCCAGAGATGCTGCCTGACCTGCTGAGTTACTCCAGCTTTTTGTGTCTATTTTGGGTTTAAATCAGCATCTGCAGTTCCTTCCTACATGATTCTATGAGCTGGTTGTGCAAAACTCAAAATTACACTCGGGTAGATCAGAGGAGGATGCATTTTAATGTCTTGTTACTTTTGGCAATAGTTTTGGTTGCTATTTGCTATCGCTATAATTGCCTGCTGTGGGAACATGTCATTAAAATTGGATTGAATAACTTTAGCATGCAGTGATGGTGTGGTGAAATGCAAAACCACCAGGAATATCTACATAAAGAACACCCTTGGGCATTGATGGAATTAATGAGGTGAGTGAGGTACAGTTGTTTTGACTAAGCCGACAAGAGATATGGATTTCCACCTCTCACTGTGGCCCACCACCCTACACCCCACACCCCTCCTCCCGACCCAACTTAAATAAAATCATTGTTCCCACCTCTGGGCATCCATCCTCTGATGGACTGAAGGTTAAAGTTGCAAGGACTAACAACAGAATCTCGGTCTTTCCCAATAATTTCATGCATTAATTTAAATTCTGAATGATCTGATTAATTTCAGGAGTTGTTTCTCATGATAGAAACTTCAATGTCACCTGCAGTTTGCACAAATCAAGTTTTCCGCTTTTCAAAAGTTTATTAATTTAACCTATGCCATTCATCAACCCTCAGTTAGCTAATTAGAACTTTCTGTTGATTTTGCACAAAGAGCTGAATTCCCCCTTTCTGAGATAGACACAAAATTCCAGAATAACTCAACGGGTCAGGCAGCATCTCTGGATAAAGGAATAGGTGGCGTATCAAGTCAAAACCCTTCTTTACGGATCTGCTGAGTTACTTTTGTGTCTATCTTGGGTGTAAACAAGCATCTGCAGTTCATTCCTGCACATTTTGTCTCCTCGCCTCAATTATTTTGATTTTGTGTATGAATTGATATATGCTTTCTTCTAATCTACCTAACATGCTGGTGGCTTTTTGGGCTGATGGGCCTGTTTCCGTGCTGTGTGAATCCATGATCCTGTGTGGGGTTAAGACAAGGATCTGATATCTGATTTATCAGGTCTGACCTACTTAAAGGCCTGTCCCACTTTCACATCCTAATTCACGACCTCTGCCGAGTTTGCCCTTGACTCATACTTGCAGCATGGTTGTCACGTGGCATCAAGTAGGCCGGGGTGTTTTTCAAGCCTGATGAAAAATGTCCACAAGTAAAAAAGGTCGTGAATTAGGTCGTGAAAGTGGGACAGGCCCTTTAGCTGACCACAGCAGCAGCAGCTGCAGGAGCAGTCATTAAAACTGTGATCACTGATTGGAAAACGGAGCTATAATTTCCTGGTATTTTCTCATGGCTTTGAACAAACCTTGCTGTGAATAAAGTTTCAAAAAATGTGCCCTATAATTTGCATTAAATATGTCTATGGCATGCGGGACACAATGATACACTTGGTAGAGCTGCTGTCTCATATCTCCATTGACCTGGATTCAATCTTGACCTCAGGCGCTGTCCCTGTCGAGTTTACACATTCATCTGTGACTGTGCTTCAGTTTACATCCAAATCCCAGAGATGTGTAGCTTTGTCGGTTAATTGGCCATCTCAACTTGCCCTTAGTAAGTGGCTAAGTGGTAAAATTGAGCAGAATTGATGGGATGATGGGGTGAATATAATCAGATTAGTGTAAACGGGTGATTGATTGATTGATTGATTGAAAGATAAAGCAATATACTGCGATGTTACAAAACTTACCTTCAGCGGCGCTGCAGTTCTGCCAAGCAAAACTTACCAACATCGGCGCATTTGAGGGGGAGGGGGCGGGATTAAAATGCCATTTTCTCCTGCCTGTCGGTGGCGGACTTCCTCGGGCTGCTAGCTGCTGAAGAAAAATCGATCCGACTTCTGTTCCCGATTTTTTTTTTTAAATCGCAAGACAATTTAATAATTAGATTAAAAGAAAATGCGACTTTTAATGCCCTCAATGCCTGCAACGTGATGGATCGCATGAACGGGACAAACCAATGGGTAAGTCGTCTATTTTACAACTTTTTACGTTGGGAAAATGTGATTTGGGCCCCATATGAACCTGCAGTGTTTTTCCTGCCGATATGGGGTTCAAATTCATCACAAATGCAACGTTCCAATCGATTGCGTTCCAGAAAAACCCACTCGCAAGATGATTTAAATGCTCTTTTTTTGGACAATCATGTCATAAGAGCATCTAAATCGTCTATATTTTGTTATTGTCTACCCATAGTCAATATTTTTATACTAAATATCAGTTTTAGTCCCATGTATTGTGCAAAAAAATTAAAATGTTGATTGTATAGAATGGATGTTTCTAGGTTAATTTATGGGAATTAAACATCAAATTCCTTCCATCTGGCATATGAATTCATGACAGTGAGATTTAAAATTCATGTTATATTGTAAATTCTTGTGTGAATGGGATTAGTTTGTTATTTGGATACTTAGGCTATTTAAAAAATATATGCTTTTCTTAAGAAATGGAATCTACAGGACATTCTTAATGGGAAAAGTAGTGGGCAGAAAGGCATGTCATGCGTGGTTTGAAGAGCAAAAACTTGTAGTTTACAATGCCAAAATTGAAAAGTTGAGGAAAAACAAGGTGTACAGAGTTGTTTATTGGTTACTGAGGAATATGATGATGATACTGATTATGATATGCCAATGTACCAGCTAGCAACTGATCTTCTCCATAAAGACCTGGTCTATTGCTAGAAATTGTAATTTATTTACCTATCTGTTATGGACTTACAACATATAATACAATAATATTAAAGTTCTGATCTTGAGAATATCACATTTTTGAATTTCCAAGGCAGTCTGGGTGTTTATTACTATTTCCGTCACAACGGTAAAATACTACAACGGTAATTTCCGTCACAATTAGGTAATTAACTAATTATGTGCTTTAATTTCAGGTCATCCAAGTAAGATGTTTTATATTTGTTTCAGAATGCTTCAATCTATAATAACTGAAAATTTCATTCAGTTCTCTTAATTTTTAAGAAAGGTATGGGCTTTTGACTGTCCTCGATCACAGCTTTTGTGTTAAGTCAATGCAAAAACAATAGGGAACAAGATGCTAATTTCCGGGAATGAAAATGGTCATAACCTTTTTAATACTGAAGATATGAAAGTGAATTAGGTGTCAAATGAAACTTCTTTTTATGCTTTATCTCATGGGATAAATTGCAGACTGATTTTTAACCTCAAAATGTTGTAACATTGCTACATTATATACCCTTGAGCAGAAAGTTCATGCTGATCTTCAATCACACTTTGACACCTGTTCCATGTTACTCCACCTTTGCATCCATTAGGGGCAATTTACAGAGTCCAGTTAACCTACAAATCCGTATGTCTTTGGGATGTGGGAGAAAACCAGAGCACCCGGAGGAACACCGTGCAGTCACGGACAGAATGTATAAACTTCACCTGAGGTCAGGGTTGAGCCTGGGTCTCTGGCACTGCGAGGCAGCAGCTCCACCAGCAGCACTCCTGTGCTGCTTGATGGTTGGCACAGGTTGTAGATGCGAGTGTTTACAGATTAGAAACATAGAAACATAGAAAATAGGTGCAGGAGTAGGCCATTTGGCCCTTCAAGCCTGCACCGCCATTCAATATGATCATGCCTGATCAATACAACAATACAATACAACAGTTTATTTGTCACATTGCACAAAAAGTGCAAGTGAAATGATATGTCAGCAGCGATACAATGATAAAGAGCACACACAAAAACACAATAAAATTTTAACATAAACATCCACCACAGCATTCATCACTATGGTGGAAGGCACACAATTTGGCCAGTCCTCCTCCATTTTCCCCCGTGGTCGGGACCTCAACCCTCCGCAGCAGTCGCTGCGGTCATCCAGATGGTAAGGACAAGGTACAAGTCCAGGTAAGTCCAGAGTCGGCTCATCCCCACCGGAGACCGCAGCTTTTAGTTGGTATAGGCCGGCGGCCGAAGATTTAAAGTTCCCTCCACGTCGCAGCCATAAGCACCGCAGTCTGCAGGGCCGGCGGTGGAAGCTTCTTCTTCCCCCCGGGTCCCCCACGAGGGATCCCGGGCTGTAGACGCCGCGCTAGCTGGAGCTGTGCAGACTGCGGCTTCAGGCTGCCGTCGGCTGCGGGCCAACGAAACGGAGCGCTCCCCTCCAGCGAGCCCCAGCTCCGTGCTGACAGTCCACGCTGCACCCGCCGCCGGAGCCCCGAGCCCCGGGCGCGTCTCCGGGAAAGGCCCGCGCCGAAACGGTTTCCCCCTCACCCCCCCACACCACCCCCCACACAAAACACACGAAGGAACATTAAAAACATACTTCAAAACATACCAAAAAAAAAAAAAAAGTTGAAAAAAACTAACGCGCTGCTGACAGGGCTGCCGCCAGTGCAGCGCCCCCACTGACCACTGTCATCCCACTCAGTATCCCGTACCTGCCTTCTCCCCATACCCCCTGATCCCTCTAGCCACAAGGGCCACATCAAACTCCCTCTTAAATATAGCCAATGAACTGGCCTCAACTACCTTCTGTGGCAGAGAATTCCAGAGATTCACCACTCTCTGCGTGAAAAATGTTTTTCTCATCTCGGTCCTAAAGGATTTCCCCTCTATCCTTAAGCTGTGACCACTTGTCCTGGACTACCCCAACATAGGGAACAATCTTCCTGCATCTAGCCTGTCCAATCCCTTAAGAATTTTGTAAGTTTCTATAAGAGATTAGAAACTTGAAGGGTGTTTGAGTTAAATATTTGTATTTGTTTAAGATCGTTTAAGCAGGGTGCAGGGCCACTAAATTCAAGTGCAGTTTAATACCATTTCAAGGAGAGTGCAAGGCAACCAAATTCAAATGCAGTTTCATACCATTTCATGCAGGGTGCAAGGCCACCACATTCAAATGCAGTTTCATACCATTTCAATCTTCCTGCATCTAGCCTGTCCAATCCCTTAAGAATTTTGTAAGTTTCAATAAGAGATTAGAAACTTGAAGGGTGTTTGAGTAAAATATTTGTATTTGTTTAAGATCGTTTTGTAAGAATCTTAATCGGGTGGTTCGATCAGGGTTTGTACTCCTTCGATCGCTGCGTCGGGGGAGGAGTCATCCCGCTGATTGATTGCGCCACGAGGAGGATTAATTAGTGGGATTTACTGGATGCTTATAGTTTATACTAGACTAAGTGGGACCCGTTGGGTCCAATGTTCACGCGGGAGGGCTGGTCCCCCAACGCAATATTCCACTTCTCCACCAATTCCATTATTGGTGGCCAGTGTGGTGGGGGGGGGGGGGGGGGGGGGGGGGGGTGGGCTGTCTGGAGTGCTAGTATGGGTGTTGTTGGCTGCAGGGACTACTGGTCTCCAGAGGGCTAGTATGGACATTGTGGGCCAAATGGATTCTTGCGGTGGCAGCTCAGTCACTCAAGCCTGATGTGCTGGCAGCTCACTCACGGCTGGTGGGCTGGCAGTTGACTCACGGCTATTCTTTGAAATTCCATTTCAAGCAGGGTGCAAGGCCACCAAATTCAAATGCAGTTTCCTACCATTTCAAGCAGGGTGCAAGGTCCCCAAATTCAAGTGCAGTTCCTTACCACTTCAAGCAAGGTGCAAGGCCATCAAATTCAATTGCTCAAAAGTTTCATGCCACTTCAAGCAGGGTGCAAGGCCACCAAATTCAAGTACAGTTTCATACCACTTCAAGCAGGGTGCAAGGCCACCAAATTCAAGTGCAGTTTCATACCATTTCATGCAGGGTGCAAGGCCACCACATTCAAATGCAGTTTCATACCATTTCAAGCAGGGTGAAACCATCATAAAACCACCATAAAACCACACAAAACACCACACTCACAGTTCAGTAGTCATTCAGTATGTTCAGTTGATTCACTGCTCAGACAGAGTTGTGACCTCTCCCTCCCCCATCATGCAGTGACTGAGCCACACCCACATTTCCGGGTTTTATAATCCCTCCCCCTCCCACTGGAAAAGGTGTGGCTTTCATGGCGTGATTGACATGAGAGAGATTCTCAACATTTTTTAAACACTAATAACACTTTTATTTTTCATTGATGAGAAGAATCCTCTGCATCTGATGAGCGGAGGGGGACTGAGTAAGATAGCCAAAAATCACAGCCCTAAGTGGTAGCGTTTTATCTAAAATCAATGTAGTGCAAATAGGAAGTTGTCAAGTTTAGCCATACAACCATTTGCAGGCAGTGCCTTTTTACTTCAAACCAAACCCCCAAACATCCATTTGCAGTGCTTTTACTTCAAACCAACCATATTTTCATTTTCAAACCACATTAAGGGCACTCACAGTTGAGTAGACATGTGTTCAGTGGTATTCAGAGCTCAGAGAGACGTGAACCTCTTGCTTCCTCCATCTTGCAGAGACTGAATGAGGCACACCACTTCCGGGTTTTATAGTCCCTCCCCCCTCCACCAGCAGGTGCAGCAAAGAGAATGGCAACATTTTTAAAAACATTAATATATCTCTGATTTTTCATCGATGGGGAAAATCCTCCAATCCAGGCAGGCGGAGGGGGGCTCTGAGCGAGGTGGCCAAAAATGATGGCTTTTGTAGGTGGCGGAGTTCTCTCGGAAATCACAGCACAGAATAGGAGTGACTGGGAGACAGTTGAAGGGGAGCAATTGCTAGAGTAAGTGTGAATCAGGGAGACCGTTGACCATTGTGTGGGAGAGACTCCATTGACCTTGGAGTCTGAGAGGAAGGAGTGATTGAAGGAGGTGTTAGTGTCTGGAACCTTTAGTTTGCAATTTGTGTTTTGACCATTGTTTCGAGAATGGGGAATGTCTCTGAGAAGGATCAATCAAATAGATTAGAAAGCCCGATAAGAATAATTTTGCGGGGAGCTTCCACATGAAGCAGATAGACTAAGAGGATTATCCGGAGAAATAAATGCAATTTTAAAAGACAAACTCTGGCTGTTGGGTGGACTAAATAGGAAATGGGCCAAATGCCAGCAAATGGGACTAGCTGAGATGTGGCATGAATGAGTAGGACTGACGGATCTGTTTCAATGCTGTAATACTCTAACCCAAAAGCTGAGATCTCTGCAGTCTATGTACCTGCGTGCACTAGACCAAAGAGGTAGAAAACCATTTACAGGTGATTGAACTCCAAAAACAATACGAGGCAAGAAGCAGCTTTTCCTACACTGACATAGCACTGTTTGATATTCCTGAGGAAGTGCATGAAGGAATAAACGAGACAAGGCATCCTAATTGACACCACACAGAATTGCATGCGGAATAGTAATGACCCACATATTTACAACCAATCTGAGCTACCTGCTGCATTGCCTACTGCCTCTCCATTGATGGAATGCAATTAATTTTTATTTTATAATTCTAAAAATAGACTTTAAAACTTGCTTATGTACCGTCAATGGTTTTATGCTTGTTAATTAATGCAAGTCTTAAGTAGCATTACAGGAAGAAATGTATGCCGTGTAAACTTCTCCTTCTTCTTTCACACAGAGAGTGGTGAATCTCTGGAACTCTCTGCCTCAGAGGGTAGTTGAGGCCAGTTCATTGGCTATATTTAAGAGGGAGTTAGATGTGGCCCTTGTGGCTAAGGGGATCAGGGGGTATGGAGAGAAGGCAGGTACGGGATACTGAGTTGGATGATCAGCCATGATCATATTGAATGGCGGTGCAGGCTCGAAGGGCCGAATGGCCTACTCCTGCACCTAATTTCTATGTTTCTATGTTTCTTCTTGCGTTTGAGGCAGCAGAGGTTATGTATCGCCCTCCAGGCGCTGTAGCCAGTTCAATGTGCTGTTGTCGAGGGTCGTGAGGTCTACCCCTCCACTAGGGGGGGCGGAGGACAGCGCAGTCGAAAATGACGTGCTGCTGTGCTGTCTGCTGGTCTGCTCCACACACGCAAGGCTGCTGATGAATGCAGCCCCCAGCGATGCATGTTGGCGTTGAACCGGCCGACCCCTGTACAGAGCCGGTTCAGGGCGACCCACTCTTTGCAGGGCAGGTCCAAGCTGGGTTGGGCTGTGGTGTTCGGTGCAACAGTGAATTGCGGTGGTCGCGAAGTCTGTTCCCAGCTGGTTCTCCATGCTCCTAGTGTAAACTAACACCGCATTTCACTTGGCTTTTATGTTATGTACAATGGTTAAAATGTAACAGAGAGTGCTAGTCAGCTATCTCAAACTGTTTAAATGGTAATCTTTAATCAGGCCAATCCCTTACTATGTCTGTGTTCCATGTGTTCTTCCTCAGTCTGTCATTCTAATGAGGTGCTATATATCATTGCAGTTGACAACATCTTGGTCAGTTTTTTCTCTCCTTTTCATCACTCCCCACCTCTGTGCTTGAATCTTTCAACTATATCAAGTTCAGAAATCACACTCGTGCTTAAATGTTTATAAAGGATCCAAGGTTGACAATTAATGACCACTCATCAAGGCACAAAAGGCACCTGATTAGATTACAACATTTGATGCACATTCTTTATCAGGAAAGACAGTAAAATATTTTATTCGCTTACTACCAGGAAAACTGGATCCCAAATTCCTTAGACCAAAGGTGATGGTATCTGGAAATGCCATGCAGGGATGGAAAGGCCCTTTTCCAAAGTAAATTTGACCCCCCCATCTTGTTAATATAACTCAGGTGGGCTATGTAAGGGCTATTACTCTCCCCTCTAGACCTCAGGAATATCAAACAGTGCTAAGAGTGGCACAGTAGCACAGCTGGTAGAGTTGCTGCCCCACAGTGCCAAAGACCCGGGTTCAATCCCGATGTTGGTTGTTATCTGTGTGGTGTTTGCACGTTCTCCCTATGGCCGCATAGGTTTCTCCCGGGTGCTACAGTTACCTCCCACATCCCATAGACGTGCGGGTTTGTCAATTAATTGGCCTCTGCAAATTGTCTGGAGTGTGTAGGGAGTGGACGAGAAAGTGGATTAACATAGAACTAGTATCGATGGTCGACGTTGTCTTGATGGACCAAATTGCATCTATAAACTAAACTAAACTAGGCCCAGTGGTAAGCTAGCTGAGCAGGTGTCGTGGTGAGGTGGGCTGATTGTGGGAAAGAGAATAGGGCTGGGTTGAACTTTAGTTTAGTTTAGTTTATTATTGTCACATGTACTTAGGTACATTGAAAAACATTTGTTTGTGTGCTATCCAGTCAAAGAAAAGACTACACATAGAAACAGGAAATAGGTGCAGGAGTAGGCCATTCAGTCTTTCGAGCCAGCACCGTCATTCAATATGATCTTGGCTGATCATCCAAAATCAGTACCCCGTTCCTTATTTCTCCCCATATCTCTTGATTCCATTAGCCCTAAGAGCTATATCTAACTCTCTCTTGAAAACATCCAGTGAATTGGCCTCCACTGCCTTCTGTGGCAGAACATTTCACTGATTCACAACTCTCTGAGTGAAAAGGCTTTACCTTATCCCAGTCCTAAATGGACTGCCCTTTATTCTTAAACAGTGACCCCCTGGTTCTGGACTCCCCCAGCATCAGGAACATTTTTTCCTGCATCTAGCCTGTCCAATCCCTTAAGAATTGTGTATGTTTCTATAAGATCCCCGCTCATCATTCTAAATTCCAGTGAATATAAGCCCAGTCGACCCATTCTTTCATAATACTATCTCAGTCCCACCATCCTGGGAATTAACCTGGTGAACCTACACTGCACTCCCTCAATAGCAAGAACATCCTTCCTCAAATTAGGAGACTTAATCTGCATACAATACTCCAGGTACAACTGCAGTAGGACCTCCTTGCTACTATACTCAAATCCTCTCGCTATGAAGGCCAACATGCCATTCGCTTTCTTCACTGCCTGCTGTACCTGCATGCTTACTTTCAGTGGCTGATGTTGGTCCAGATTTTGTTGCACTTCCCTTTTTCTTAATCTGGCACCATTCAGATAATAATCTGCTTCTTGTTCTTGCCACCAAAGTGGATAACCTCACATTTATCCACATTTTCCTGCATCTGCCCACTCACCCAACCTATCCAAATCACCCTGCAGCCTTTATGGCATCCTCCTCACCGCTCACAATGCCACCCAGCATTGTGCCATCCGCAAACATGGAGATGTTACATTTAATTCCTTCGGCTAAATCATTAATATCGTTAATACATGAATGCAATCCTGCTGTCTAACGTGGAAAGCTGTCCACAACAGATATAAAATGATTTTGAGTACAGCAAACATGAATATTAAGCATGCCTAACAACTACACTGCATAACAATGGTGCAAGGTCAATGGTGTTAACCTTGGACACCAATATCTCTTTAACTCTGATATGCCACAAGCTGACAATCAGACTCAGAAAAATCACATGGAAACAATGGAAAGATGTCAGACGTTTGCAGGAGGGTGTTCTCTCCTGACCTTCATTGCACCAGACTGCTGCAAAACTGATCCATGTGTGTTTGATAATGAAACTAGGTTACTAATGTGGGAGAGAACTCCATTTTCAAATTGTAAACTCGTTGCCTAGAATAGGAAAAACATCTTCACTTCATTGTTTGTTTGACTCAAGATGGTGGATGTTTTCAGCCTGGTCAGTAATCTGGCAGATGCAGGTGGACAATGGTTTAATGGAATGGCCAAACTGGCACAAGAAGCTGAATGGTCCATTCCTTCCTGATCTGCTTCATAATATTGCACGATCACTGTGTTATTTGAGACTTTAAACAGGTCAACACTGGTTAAAATACTAGATAGTGCCGACAATTATTAAGTGTGTATAAAAGTTATGATACTTATTGATCTATTCCACATCTGAGCCTTCAATTAGGATTATGTTAAAGCTTGCAGGATTAAAAAAAAGTTATATACATAGTGCCTCTCATGGCTTCAGGTTATTCAAAGGACATTACAATAATTCTAAGTATTGTTCTTTATTCAAATTTGACAGCTTATTTGCATTAAATAGGTCACACAAAAAAATCAAATGAGGTGAATAACCAGTTGATCTACGTTGGAGCCGTTGGTTGGGAGATATATTCGTCATAGAGTCGTACAGCACAGGAACCAGACGTTCGACCCAACGTGAATGCTAACCAAGATGCCCCATCTAAGCTACTCCTTGTGTTTGGCCCATAACCCTCCGCACCTTTCCTCACCATGAACTTATCCAAATCTGTTATTGTACCTGCCTCAACTACCTTCTCTGGCGGCTTGTTCCAGGTGCCCTTCCTTATCTGTGCGAAAAAGTTGCCGCTCAGGTTCCCATTAAATTGGTCCCCCCCTCACCTTAAACCTATGCCTTCTTGTTATTGATTCATTACCCTGGGGAAAAATACTCTGCATTTGTCCTACCTATTCCTGTCATGATACTATATACCTACATGAGATCACACCTCAGTCTCCTGCACTCCAAGGAATAAAGTCCTAGGCTGCCCAACATGTCCCTATTGCTCAGGCCCTGAGATCAAATACTCGTAAATCTAGACTGGTCAAATACTCGTAAACCTAGACTGCTTAATGTTCATGTTTGCTGCACTCAAAATAATTTTACACCTGTTGTGGACAGCTTTCCACGGTGGATGGCTGGATTGTATTCATGTAATGTCCTTTCTTTTCATTTACAAGAATGATCCCAGGAATGAGCAAGTTAACATACGATGAGCGTTTGATGGCACTGGGCCTATATTCATTAGAGTTTAGAAGGAAGAGGGGGGAACCTCATTGAAATGTACAGAATAGCGAAAGGCTTGGATAAAGTGCATGTGGCTGGGATGTTTCCACTAATGGGAGGATCTCGGACTAGAGGTCATACCCTCAGAATTGAAGCACGTTCTTTTAGGAAGGAGATGAGGAGGAATTTCTTTAGTCAGAGGGTGGTGAATCAGTGGAATTCTTTGCAAAAGAAGGCTGTGGAGACAAAGTCAGTTGATATATTTAAGGTAGTGATAGATAGATTCTTGATTAGTACGGAGGTTATGTCAGAGGTTATGGGGAAAAGACAGGAGAATGGAGTTAGGAGGGAGAGATAGATCAGCCATGATTGAATAGCGGAGTAGGCGATGGACCGAATGGCCTAATTCTACTATCACATGATCTTATGATGGCAATCTATGTGCCAAAAGCCTTCTTCAACTCTCTATCTTCCTGTGATGCCACTTTCAGGAATCTATGTTCTTGTACTCTTCGATCTTTCTGTTCTGCAACACTGCTCCATCATTCACCTTGACAGTCCTATCCTGGTTTGACTTCCCAAAATACAACATTTCACAGTTATCTGCAATAACTCCATTAGCTATTCTTTAGCTCTCTTTCCCAGCTGATCTAGGTCCTGTTGTAATTATTGATAGGTATCTTCACTATCTACAATACCACCTAATTTAGCATCATCTGCAAACTAACTCATCATGTCTTGTACGTCCTCATCCGAATCTTTGAGAGATGACAAACTGCTATGGTCCAGCACCAATCCCTGAGGCACACCAGTATTCATAGGCCTTGTACAAAAAGCAACCTTCCAGCACCGCCCTCTGATTCCTAGCATGAAACTACCTCTCCCTCGACCCCATGCGATCTAACCTTCCAGAATAGCCACCATGTAGAACGTTAACTAAGCCCTTGCTGAAGTAATTTAGACTATGTCTACTACCTGCCCTTGTTCATTTTTGGATACTCCAAAAAAACATTAAAGCATGTTCCCTTAGTGTATTGGCATTAATGTTTTTACACAAAGCATGTTCTCCAGTCTTTCATATCCTTCCAAGAAGCTCAATTGAACGTGTGCTCCTTTCTGTCAGTAATTCCTTGCTGTATAACCCCTGCTTCAGAGTAAATAGGTACGTCTACACCCCACACCTTATACAGGGTGATTGAAGTAACAGGGCAGGAGAGGGCACAACAATTTTCTGCCCAACAAACAAACAAGTTGCTGGAGAAACTCAGAAAGTTGAGCAGGGGGAGGTTGTGAGGGGGAAGAAATGTTGTAATCTTGAGTTGACCCCTTGCATCAGGACCTGTTGCCTTACCCACTGACCCACTGAGTTCCCCGAGCAGTATTGTCATTTTCCAGATTCCAGCATCTGCAGTCTCTTGTGTCCCCATCACAAACTGGCTCTGACATTGGGCCCCATTGGGATTGCACCAACAAGCAAAAGTAACAAATGCAGTGGCTTATTTAACCTCACCTTATGTCCCTTCTGTCAAGCTTCCGGGTTTGCCGTTTGCAGGAGTTCCCACGGTACTCGTAAGAGTCATTACGGATATCGCACGGATATCGCACTCATACAATGTTGCAACGCTGCTCAAGACACTCTTGGAGAAATTCAAAAATGTTTGAATTTTCTCCCGACCTTACCAAGTCACACGACTGCCTGCCGTCAGCACCACGGAGGTCCTGGGTGGTCCACGAATGCCGTACTGCTATCGCAGAAGGTTCCCACGATGTTAAACTCTTGTTAGGTCTTGCTTCAGGTCGCACCGTGAGATAGCCCTTTAAGTTGTGAATTGTCCCTAGTGTGTAGGATAATGCTAGTGTATGGATGATCACAGGACAGCACGGACTCAGTGGGCTGAAGGACCTGTTTCCACACTGTATGTCTAAAGTCGAAAGTCTAACCTCAGGGGGTCATGAAGCACCTGTGGCAGGAAATGGACAAGTGACACAGCTAGGTCAGGGGTCCAAATGAGGCAAGGTCAGTGAACCGTCCATGGTGTCCAACGAAATGCAACAAAGTAATAACCCCTTTTGGGGTCATAAGCACCTGTAGGCGGGAAGACTTATGAAACAATGGGATCCGTTTGGTCCCTGTCACACCGGCGGCCAATCCCCCAACGCAAGGTGGTATGAACGATGTCTCACGCAACCCGTCCCCCACGCACCATTCCACACTCACGCCTATCCCCCTCCCATCAAATCCCTCCCTCTCTGTCCCCCTCTCCCTCTACTCCCCCCTCTACGCACTTGCCAATCACCCCAGGCCCTGAATACCCCCCCTTGGGTACCCCACTGCATTCCACGCCTCTCTACTCATCCCCCCCAACGCTTTCCCGCTCCCCTCCCGCAATATTCCCCCCCTCTCTCCCTCCCCCCCCCTCCTCCCTCAACGCAACCCAATTCCCAATAGTCGATAGTAAATTTTATTCGTCACATACACCCGAAGGTGCAGTGAAATGAATTTGCCAGCAGCGATACAATTAAATACGAACACACAATACACAATAAGATTTAACACAAACATCCACCATAGCATTCTTCACTGTGGTGGAAGGCACAAAGTTCAGTCAGTCCTCCTCCTTGTTCACCCGTAGTCGGGACCATAAACCTCTACAGTCGCCGCTAGGCTTCAGGATGTCGTAGGCCGCAGGCTAGCAGTCGGAGATCTTCTCTGGATATTCCTGGTGAGGGCTCCCATTCCAGATGGTAAGTCCATGCCGCGCCTGCGGCTAGAAGCTCCGCAGACCGCGGCTTCAGGATGTTATAGGCTGTGGGACAGCGGTAGGAGCTCTTCTCCGGGGATCCCCGACGAGGGATCCCAGGCTCCGGTTGCCTCGCCCGCGGCTAGAAGCTCCGCAGACCGCGGCTTCCGGATGTAACAGTCCGTGGGCCAGCAATCGGAGCACTCTCTTCTGGCAGCCGTGGCAAGGGCTCGCCCTCTCCGCGATGAACAGTCCACGCTGCGCCCACTGCTGAAACTCTGGGCCCGACTCCGGGTATTAGGCCGTGAGGAAGGCGACATGGAAAAAGTTGCCTCTCCCTGGAGGAGGCGACCGAAAGCGGTTCCCCCTTAACTCCTTTAAACTTTCCGCAAACCAGAAGAGCACAAGATTAGAGTTTTAGTTATGTATAGATTCCCATGGTGACAAAACCCACCCTCACAGCACTTTGTGGATAAAAATGCTTCTCACAAATCCCTTATTTATTATATTAGTGCCTAACTTATACTTTTCATTCACAATTTGGTACTGTTGCACAAGGAAATATTTCTATCTTAGCTCAGAAAAGATTGACATCATTTTAAAAACATTTTGGAGATATTCGTTGAGAAGGGAGGGATGCAAACATTTATTACACGTAACTAGTTTAAGCTCGTAAACATTAAAAACAAGACATGTAAAGTCAAACATTACAAGGGTTGTTTAATATATGAAAATCACATTATTAATAAACTCATTGGTATCTTCATCATTTGTGAGCAAATTGAAAATGTTTGCAAAACAAGCTCTTGCCTGCAGGCTTTTCATTTGTTAAATGGCAACATTGCTCTGGCTGTAGGTTATTGAAATCATTAATTAAATCAGAAAACCTCATTGACATCAAACAGTGGAAGAAGAGTTAAGGGCCTGTCCCACGGGCGTCATTTGTGCACCACGCGGGTGGCGCGCGAAGATTTTGTGAATCCCAAAATCCGCTCATCACTGTCTACGCCACCACGTCTCACCACGCGCCATGAGTGCGTCATGACGTGCGCGTTGTGCGTTGTGAAGCGTAAATGACTCGCAAACAACGCCCAAGTGGGACAGGCCCTTTAATTTCCAAAGCAGAACACAGTGATTATGTGCAGGAAGGAACTGCAGATGCTGGTTTAAACCAAAGATAGACACAAAAAGCTGGAGTAACTCAGCGGGTCAGGCAGCATCTCTGAAGAGAAGGAATGGGTGACGTTTATGGTCGAGGCTGAAGAAGGATCTCGACCCGAAACGTCACCCATTCCTTCTCTCCAGAGATGCTGCCTGTCCCGCTGAGTTACTCCAGCTTTTGTGTCACACAGTGATTATGTGCCTTACATCACACTGAACATAATAATAAACTCAACCATTAAGTGTTACATGCATTGTAAACTTATTGGATTATATTAAGGTTGATTGGATTTTTTTAATTAAGAATGTGAAAAAAGTGAGAGCTTTTCATTTATATAGGCCCTGTTAAAACCCACGCGGTCACAGGGAGAATGTACAAAGTCCATACAGACAGCACCCGCGGTCAGGATCGAACCCGGGTCCCTGGCACTGTAAGGCAGCAACTCTACCGTTGTGCCACTGGGCCGCCCTAATTAAGTACTTTTCAATCATACTCACAGTGTAGAATAGAAAACCTGGCCATTTTATGCTTTATACTTAGCACACACTCAAGAAAACCATGTGAAAGAAAAGATAATGGCCCTGAAATTAAATTGCAGCAGTAGTTGATTTTTCTTTGCTGCATGAATACATTGAGATTTTTAAATTTAGTACTTGATAAATATGACTTTGAATCGTGTGTTTCTGGGTACTAGATTACATCAATTCATGTGCAGTGTCCAACTGATGCCTCCTCTGTTGAATGATTCAGACATGGAATTATCGCCCGCATGTAGGAGTGTAAACCTTAAAAACAAATCCCATGCATATTGTTCAAACTTGCCCAGGGATTTACTTTGCAAGAATTAATTGCAATCAATGGATGAGTGCTCACCTGAGATCCATCTATGATTACTACATACCAATATTACTAATACCCGGGCTTCCCTGCCAATGGATTATTCCAGGCAACACCATCGACATATACCACATACCTGTAATAGCCATCAGCTTATTAAACAGTACAACCTCCAATAAGCTCTGACCTACATAGATTCTATTATTATTCTTGCACTATTATTGTTTGTTTGATTTTATGTGTACCTATGTGTGCGTGTGTGTATATATATATATTTTTCCCTATATATATTCTGTAAATACACACATACTTTACAAAAACAAAATATATATATATATGTATGTGTGTGTGTTACAACGCACTCTGAACTTTTTCTCATTTGTCAATTTGTTTACTGTGTATTATGTTTACATATCTGTTGTGCTGCTGCAAGTAAGAATTTCTTTTTGTTCTATCTGGGACACATGACAATAAAACACCCTTCCAAGTGGGCAACTGGCAGCAAGCACTTTGCAAGGATTGTGGTCTTCTTAAACATTCCAGGAAGTGATAGGCCATTCATGTGGTCTGGGAAATATTAATGTTGTGTGAAAGCAATCACTCCCTGAATGTGTAGAAAGCATTCATCCACCAAGATACCATATCAGCATAGTTTGCATGATGCATCACCCTGATACAGTCAGCTAAGCCTGCTGTAGTTCAATGATGGCTGAAAATGTCTTGCAGGATCTGTCATGTTGTTGCACTCCTGGGGTAGATCTCAAGGAGATATGCATCCCTCCCAGTGAGCAGCAAGCCCAGACACTCCCAGTGAGCAGTGGGCTGGGACACTCCCAGAATTAAAGGACGTTCCTTTAGGAGGGAAATGAGGAGGGCGATGAATCTGTGGAATTCTTTGCCACAGAAGTCTGTGGAAGTCAAGTCAATGGATATATTTAAGGCAGCGATAGATAGATTCTTGATTAATACGGCTATCAGAGGTTATGAGGTGAAGGCAGGAGATTGGGGTTAGGAGGGAGAGATATATCAGCTATAATTGAATGGCAGAGTAGGGGGCCATTGATGGGCTTAATGGCCTAATTCTACTCCCATCACTTATGACTTATGACCTCAATGTGCACTGACCAGTATTCCTCCTTCAACCACGAACAGTTTTTTTCTGGTACTATTCCCTCTATGACACCTGTGTGTACAAAAGGGCTTCAATGAACATAAGGTATTTCGGGGTGTTTTGAAAGTTCTATATAACTAAATTTCCAAATCGAATGTTCTATCTTAAGGCAAGCCAATCCTTCTGTTTTGCATCAGCATATTTAAATCAAGACATGTGGTTTTAAACAGTTTATCGCAATAATGTTACCTAACAAACTGCCTCACATTTCTATATGGTTGAATAAAGTCTGTGGTCTTTAAATACTGATATATTTATCTATGTAAATTGATAGACAGCTGGTAAATATTATTTAACATTAATCTTGATTATATTTAAAATGTATCAGATTACTGAACAGAGACACAGTGCAATGTTTTGGTATACACTCCTGGAGTTGCTATGTGCCCTTTTTGCAGACTCATGTCAATCATAGCTTTAACTCTTTTCACACTATGGCTGGTCCTCACATCTTATCTGGCGAGAAGGAAGCGGGTCCCAGTGGGGGAGGGCCACCGAGAATGAGATGGAACCTACCGTGGGAGAGCCACCTAGAACAAAGGCGACACTTGTGTATTGCCTAGGTGAAGTCTGCTGCATGATTTTACAACAAAGCATTTTGCTGTATCTCGATACATGTGACAATAAAGTATCATTGAATCATGGAATCATCAAGTGAAGTGGCCTGGAATTTGGACTGGATAGACCATCACTTATTTACACATATTTACACATCTGGCAATGACATTCATGAAAGTCCACCCTAAAAATGTTCACAAGCTCTTTGTTTTTCACAAATTACGTTACATAGTAATTTTTTACCATCTGGATATACAGTTATGTGCTTTGCTAAAACACACCACCAGTCATTCTGGAAAGGAAAGTGCGGAAATCTTTATGTTTCCTGATAACATTTTATATTTTCACATACTATGTTCTCCCCACCTTAGTAATCTGATGATAGACAACAAAATGCCACAGTAACTCAGCATTCTGGAGAAAAGGATGATTCTGGTGGGAACCAGTTATTCAGATCCATCTCTGGAGAAAAGGAATAGGTGACATTGTGGGTCGGAACCCTTCTTCAAACTTTTCTCCAGAGATGCTGTCTGACCCGCTGAGTTACCCCAACATTTTGGGGCTAGAATTGGATCCAATATTAAGTTGACCTCACTTTAAGTGGACCTCACCTATCTTGTGAATGCTCGGTACAGGTTATCAATGGCCACAACCCTGCCTATAAAATTAAAACACGTCATCCAGGTATGTGTTACATCCAATTCCCACCATTTGTCATAGACACCACATATCCAGCCAGCTCCACGTATTAGAATGCTATTTAACCCGGTGGAAAATAACAAATGTCACAGCCTAATTGCACTAAGCAATCAGCTTTCGAGTGCATTAAATTTCAAGGTCTCTGCAAACGTTGCTCTTTGTTGCAGGAATTTGACACGGCATAATAAACTATAATTAGTGTTTAGCAACGTCTGGTCCTAAAGAACATATTTTATATGCAATATTCTTTTGAATAAACACTTCAAATTTGAATAGGTTCCAAAGTTATAATGACTTCCTTTCTGTTAAAGTTCTTGCATTATTCCACTGCTACCCTGACCGTCATGGGAAAGTTCTAATCTTTATTCCGTGTTCTATAAAATGTTTGCTAACATTTCCTGGTTTGCTTCTTTGAGACTTCAACAATGCTCTCGCCTGCTTGGCACTTTGATGATACAACAGTTGTCAAAGTTCTCCTGGAGTTTGTGCGTTCTCCTTGTGACCGCGTGGGTTTTCTCCGGGTGCTCTGGTTCCTCACTCCAAAGACCTACAGGATTATAGGTTAACCGGCTGATGTATATTGTCCATAGTATGTAGGATGGAACCAGTGTATGGGTAATTGCTGGTCGGAACGGACTGGGTGGGTGCTACATACAGTGAAAAATAGCAATTGTGGGAAAGACAAGTAGTACTAACTCTCACTGCCAAAATTATTTAGCTGCTCAGTCTGCCTCTGCTGAAAGCCCAATCCACAATCAAATCTTTCTTCTATTTCTTTCTTCTACCTGTTGCTAATGGCACCCACCTTCTGCTCACTCTTCACTGCCCTGCTGATTGGTTAGGTTCCCAAACCTTGTCCCGGTGTGCGCTTGTTTTCCCCTCCATCTCTCCGCCTGCTGTCATCCTTCACCCCCTAGCCATTCAGTAATTCAGAATGAAGGAGATTTGGAAGCCTTGGGCAAATTGATTTGTTACTTTCTTTATTTTTATTCTTTATTTTTACAGAGAGGAGAACAATCTGCGCATGCGCGGTTTAAGATTTTTTAAAAAGCCGACTGACTGCCTACCCTGAGTAATTACTCACGGCACGGTGGTGCCAGATGATTACCATGGTTTTCTTGTGAGGATCCTCGATTGATCATTGATTTAACAACCCATTGATTTGCATTGAACTAGACCTGCCACAAGATAAGATATTGGTTCATTGTGCACAGAGCTGCAGTATACTCCAAACCATCCTTTACTGTTCCGAGAAAGCTACTTACACCTGAAAAGCTTTTGCAGGCATTTCAAGTGCCTGGAACAACCTTCCTATAGCAAGCAGCCACTGCAGCTCAAACTAGATAGTTGCATAGACCATGTATACCATTCTTATCCTGGCAACGTGGATTTTGTTGAACATTCAGGTGTCACTAGTTACTGGCATTTATGAACATCAGTGACATGGTAAATTTGTCCACATTTTTTATCAATTATACGTAATCATGAATTTGAGTTTGGATGGAATTTTCGGCCATAATTACTACGTATAGTGAAAAATAACATTTTTGGGAAAGACAAATGCTATATAACTCTCACGGCCAAAATCCTTTAGCCATCGCCAATGTCTGTGCAATTTCCTCTCAGACACCACACCAATCTGCTCAGTATGCCTCTGCCTCCGAGACTAATCCACAATCATTTTCTTCTTCTATTTCTTTCTCCTACGTTTTGCCAATGGCACCCACCTTCTGCTCACTCTTCACTGCCCTGCTGATTGGCATTGCTATAGGCTCCCAAACCTTGTCCTCCCACTCACCACCTTCCTTTCAATCCTTCACCAAGAAGAACCTTCCCTCCATCCAATCCTCCTTTCCTTTCCAAACTTGTTCAATTCCAAACTTGTTCCTTGAAGGTGGCATGACAGGTGGACAGGGTGGTCAAAAAGGCTTTTGGCGTGTTGGCTTTCAGCAGTCAGAGTATTGAGTATGTTCAAGAAGGAACTGCAGATGCTGGAAAATCGAAGGTAGACAAAAGTGCTGGAGAAACTCAGCGGGTGCGGCAGCATCTATGGAGCAAAGGATATAGGCAACGTTTCGGGCCGCAACCCTTCTTCAGAGTATTGAGTATAGAAGTTGGGAGGACATGTTGCAGTTGTATAAGACGTTGGTGAGGCCACATTTAGAGATTTGTGTTCAGTTCTGTTCTGTGAATTCTACCAGTTATAGGAAAGATGTTGTCAAGCTGGAAAGGATTACAGAGAAGATTTACGAGGATGTTGCCAGGTCTCAAGGGTCAGAGCTATAGGGAGAGGTTGAGTAGGCTGGGTCTCTATTTCTTGGAGTGCAGGAGGATGAGAGGTGATCTTATAGGGGTGTATAAAATCATGAGAGGAATAGATCGGGTTGACACAGTGTCATTTGCCCAGAGTAGGGGAATCGAGAACCAGAGGACACAGGTTTAAGGTGAAGGGGAAATATTTAATAGGAATCTGATGGGTAATTTTTCTCACACAAGGGGTGGTGGGTGTATGGAACAAACTGCCAGAGGAGGTAGTTGAGACAGGGACTATTGCAATGTTTAAGAAATAATTAGGTACATGGATAGGACAGATCAGAGGGATATGGGTCAAACGCAGGCAGGTGGTACAAGTGTAGATGGGACAGTGTGAGCAGGTTGGGCCGAAGGGCCTGTTTCCATGCTGTGTGACACCATGACATTCTTGAATCCTTCCAATCATCACTGACAATAAATAATAAACCTCATGAGAGAGAGTATGAGGCACAAGAACCTCCTCTTTAAACCCTTTCTTGTACTCACCCATATTTTTCTTCAACACTTATTCTTTATTTCCAATTCAGTTCTATTTTTTTTGTCTCCCTTCACTAATCCAATCAAAAACATGGCAAATCTTACCAATGACTTCTCTTTCCTTATCTTCATTCCTATATTGGAGTCCCCCAGGGATCTCCTCGGTGTGTGGCTCAAAGGTATAATTATCCTCTGGCCTTGTGCCAATATCCACGTATTTGCTGACAACACCCAACTCCCTATCAACAATGCTTTAGTCTCAAAATGCCTGCACAGTGGTGTGTGTGTGCTGCTGTTACCACCTCAAATTCTTGCCATTAATTGTATTCCTTTCAGTGGTAATTGCATTATGTTACCACAAGCAGCTCTTGATCGCAAAGCTAAGGTTCGGACCCTATATTCCAACTCCAAATAACTTTATTTGTTAAGCACCTTAAAAACAACCAAAGCTGCCAAAGTGCTGTACAGAAAAAAGAAAACAAGCAAGATATCATAAAACAGGCAGAACAACAGAACATACAACTAACACGAGGCGCATAAATTACATACAAAAATCCAAACAATATTAAAACACGGTACGAACAACGCAGCAAAACCGCAAATAAAGTTAATAAACTCAACACCTCACATGTCTACAAAGGCCATCGAATAGATATGTCTTCAGGAGTGACTTAAAAACAGCTAGTTTCGTACAGATGCAATTCATTCCACAATCTCCCACAGCAAAGGCACGGTCCCCTCTCATCCCTTAGTCTTTGGCTCAATCCCTGACACACTAGCGGGGGAAATGTGAAGAAGCTCAGGGGGACCACCATTAAAAACCTAAACGAACCCACACTTCTTAATGAAACATGATCACTTTGGGTCTTTTACCATTTGTAAACCCAACATTTTCTTGTTCAGTAATCCAGCCGAGTGTGTCTACTAATATTTTCATGTTTACTTTTCAGCTGTTGTCACAACATTATTCTTCCAAGAAGTGCATTCAGTTAGTTTTCCTTGTTAGATATGCTTTCTAAAAATATAAAATATAATAACGATTACGATCAATTATTACCAATAACTTCTTAGAAAAACTATTACGGTTCAAGCAGAGCCCGACAGAGTGTACACCCCCCTTTCCCAGAAGCACATAAAACTGTCATCCTCCAAGAATGAGCCCTGTGGGACCCCACACGAGAGAATAACAGAGTCCCCAAGGCTGATGAAAAAATTTCCATCAGTCAAGTACGTGCTATGCCCCTTTTACAAAATAGATCCCTGTGTCTGGTGACAAATCTAAAAGGTGACAACAAACCTGAGTAGCCATCTAGTGTGCTTACTTGCAGTTGCTCCATCATTTCTTCAAAGCAAGCTCCACCTCTCTAGGACTAAAAAAGGTAGTTTCAATAGGCCTGAATTTTGTGAACCAGATAAAGAGTATCTGGTTTGCAGAGAAGTAAGACTAGTCCCACTTTCTCCCACTCTAAAGTGGCATCCAGCACTTTGGGTCTTTTTTTTTTATTTTCTTGTTCCTTGTGTCTACATATTTTCAATTGGTCACAATTCTTGAGGAGCTTTTGATATCAATAACTTGATCAATTATTACCAATTACTTCTTAGGTCCGGTTCGCAATACCAAAATCCAATTCCAAATGGAATTTACAATAATCCCTGTGCTGGTGCTGGTGGAGGGAGTTGACTTCAAAAGCTCCCAAAATGCTGTAAAAAAGGGTGAACCAGATTATGGTGGAAGAAAGAGCTACTTTAAATTTAGTATATTGCATCTACTTGGGTCCAAAATACTATAGTAGGGTGGAGCCAGAAAGGGTTATTCCATGCTACTTTAATTTGTGCTAGTTGGGTAACTATAGTAGGGTGGAGGGGAAGAACGAATTGCTGTACGCATCTGTCCTTGTAGCTGGGATCACAAATTGGATCGAATGCCCTCGTCTGCTCCTAATTGGTTTGGGTTTGGTGTAGGTCTTGTAATCTATGTCGAGCTAACCATTTAACATTTTGTAAAAACAGGTCAAACGGTGAGCTTCACGTCTGTCTTGGAGAGGGTTCCACCCCAGAGAATTCAGAAGTTTGGTGACACTCGCTTCTCTCTCATAGGTGTTAGTAACAAATCGAGCTGCCTGTCTTTGGACACGTTCGATGGAAGAAATGTTTTTATTTGTGTAATCTTGTTCACCTTGATAGGTGCATTAAAAGTAAACTAGTCTAGTAACCAAGGTACTTATGAAACATAATAGTAATGTGTGATGCATGAAAGGACAAGGTTACCACTATTCACACAACCATGTCACTGTACATGTAATAGCACAGTAAGTAAATAATAGCCCCAAAGGTAATTTTACTGCACCTATTTACTTTAGGAGTTTCCTCTTCATTGTGGCCTTTTGGAACAAGGATGAGGTTTGATTCTTAGTGATATTGTGTCAACAGTGAGTTAAGCTGCAACTCTTAGTCTCATCACAACAATGATGGGCACCACCGTCCTTTCTAGAAAATACATGCAAGGCCGTCCAAATAATCTCATATAGTTCACAAATTAAATCATTGGTCAATGCATCCCACAGCTGTGATGGGGTTCTGTTGAAATTCATGTTCTTTCTAGGCAGAACATAGAACATAGAATAGTACAGCATAGGAACAGGCCAATGCCATCTCTTATCAACCTGCACATAATCCATATCCCCCCCATTCCCTACATATCCATATGCCTATCCAAAAGTCTCTTCAATGCCACTATCATATCCGTCTCAACCACAAACCTCAACAGCACGTTCCAGGTGCTCATCATCCTCTGTGTAAAAAGTTACCCCACATACCTCCTTTAAACTGTTCCCCTCTCACCTTGAAGCTATGTTCTATACTATTAGATTTTTCCATTCTGGAAAAAAGGTTTTGACTGTTTACCTTTTCTAAGCCACTCATAATTTGATATATTTCTGTCAAGACTTAAGTAGTATAAAAGATTGTGAATTGGAAGGATATGAAAAGACCAAGAATTCTCCAGGTTTGAAGTCCCAGGCAGGTCACATTGGAAAATTTAACCCAGAAACTAGATCTTTTAGTACCGTCTTTCATGTACAAAATGGCAATTTTACCCAGAGTAGATAGTACTTGAAATCAATTGCAGGTTAATTAGAACCCATCAGGAAAATGGATGGAATGAAGGAGATAGAAAAGTTAGTGATGTGGTGTCAGCACAACCAGCTTTCCCTCAATGCCAACAAGACAAAGCAGCTAGTTATTGACTTCAGGAAGCGTGATGTAAACAAGATCAATGGTGCCGAAGTGGAAATGGTTGAGAACTTCAGGTTCCTTGGCATTAATGTTATGATCCGTGTGGACTAACCATCTAGATAAGACAACAACGCCTCTACTTTTGAGGAGACGGAGGAAATTTAGCATGTCTCCAATGACCTAAACAAACTTCAACAGATGCACCAGAGTAAGCATACTGGCAGCTTTCTTCACAGCTTGGTTTGGGGACAACTCTGCCCAAGGCAGCAACAAAATTGCACACATACCAGACTCCCCACCATTGACTTTTCCCACACTTCCTCGGAAAAGCAGCCAATATAATCAAAGTCTTGTCCACCCTGTCACTCTTTCTTTCCCCTGCTCCCACCAGGCAAATGATGCAGTACCTTGAAAGCATGCATGACTAGATTCAGGGACGACTCCTTCCCTCCCCTCTGTTATCAAGCTTCTGAACAGCCCTTCCGTATGTTAGGGCACTGTCTAATTCATCTCGACCCCATTGTGGACATTGCACTGTGTCAATGGAACTACTGTGTGATAATGTCGAGTTCTATATTTCTATATGCATTCTATATGCATAGTTTTATGTAGAAGTAGTGGTAATGGCCATTTTAAAACTAAATAAATAAACAAATTCATAAATAAAAAGGGGAAAGGAAATGAGGAACCAGATATGTGTTGTTCAAAGTTTAGATAATTCCGAGCACTGAACTGTCGCAGATCCAAGGAATGAGAATTTGGAAGCTACCACGGAAATGGACTGTCAAATGCATGTTGGACTCAGTGAAATAAGATGCCATGGAAGAATTTAATTTATTGCTATACATGTAAGTGCCTGTACATATGTAAACAAAGGGGGATGTTATGGGAATAGCGCCATAGTGCAGTACCGATGATGCATATACCCATGAGGCAGGAGCCAAGATGGATCCTGAATAAAAATGGCTGAACCCAAGGCTCGAGTGTAAAGCTTCTGTTAATTAGTTGTGAAGCTGTAATGGAGCAGTTTACAGTAAGGAAACACAATATTAAAACAGCCATATATTTCCCTTTGCTTTATTTATTGTACTAGAGTTTGACTGCATTGTATTTATGTTCAGTATTTGATATGATTGAACAGCATGCAAAACAAAGCATTCACTGTACCTCGGTACATGTGACAATATTAAACCTAAACCTAAACCTCTTTTCTGCACAGTTCACCTTGCCTCTGAAGTTATCCATTACTTCATGGCTTTGCCTAAAATGTAGATTTTGGGTGCATGCAATGAACTGAAAGGCCATCTCTCATCACAGAAGAGCTCAGAGTGCACCAAGCTTCTTTGTCGTAGATGGCCTTTCAGGCTAGATGTTCAGGAAGAATGTTCCCGATGTTGGGGGAGTCCAGAGCCAGGGGTCACAGTTTAAAAATAAGAGGTAGAACTGAGATGAGGAAAATCTTTTTCACCCAGAGAGTTGTGAATGTGTGGAATTCTCTGCCACAGAAGGCAGTGGAGGCCAATTCACTGGATGCATTCAAGAGAGAGTTAGTTAGAGTTCTTAGGGCTAACGGAATCAAGGGATATGGGGAGAAAGCAGGAATGGGGTACTGATTTGGGATGATCACATCGAATGGTGGTGCTGGCTCGAAGGGTCGAAGGCCTACTCCTTCACCTATTTCCTATGTTTCTATGTCTCCATGTTTATGGTGTTGCAGCTATCCTCCTCAGTAACATGTGGGGTATTTAAGCTGGTGGAATTGTCCCCTAGTCTGGTGAAGCAGCAACCTGGAATCATTGTGCACTTACAATGTGCCAGTCTCCTCCACCACAGTCCCTAGTGTATGTACTTGTGCCACTGGCACGACAGGCCCATCAGTAGTGGCAGCACAAGTGTATGCAGTTGATCTGGACACTGACCACATAGCTCACAAAGCCTCCTGGCATCAGGTTAAACATAGGCAAGGAAACCTCCTCCTGATCACAATTCAGTTTCTACTAAAGCTAATGAACCAGTGTTCCTCTATGTGGCACAGCACTCGGATGAAGCACTGACTACACCAGAAGAACAGAATACCTGCTGGGAGAGCGATTTCAATCTTCATCGTCGGTCATGGTTTGGTAGCACCGTCATTGAAGGACGTTGCTACCAGACTGGCTCTTCTCCAAGTGGTCAGTGAGCCAATGTCACTGGAGTGTGGTGACTCTTTGCGTGCCCTTCACAGATGAAGATCTACTATCATTCAATTTAATCTCTCTTTTAAATCTCTTTTCTACCTGTAAATCTACTTCCATTTCATAGTGCTCTGATGACATTTTCCCCTTTGCTCTACCTATCGTACTTGAGTTTAACTTCATTGTATTTACCACAGTATTATCTGATCTGATTGTATTGCATGCAAAATAAAGCTTCCCACTGTACATGTTACACATAATAAACCTAAACCTAGACATGGCATCACAAATTTACTTTTGGTAGGTGTATTTGCCTGCAATAGCATTGATAACGACTGGTGGAGAAAAAGCCTCGTCTTCACAACACAAACACCTACCAAATGGGATAGACACAGGACAGATGCAGCTGCTGAAAACTGGGCATCCAAGATGTGTGTGTGACAGCCACAGAAACTCACACCTCGATCGACATCCCCAGAACCCAAGCATCATCCTCCTGACATCCGCAGAGCCAAGCATCATTATCCTGGGCGTGCATATTTCCGAACATCTCTCCTGGTCCCAGAACACTGATGCAATCATAAAGAAAGCACATCAGCGCCTCTACTTCCTGAGAAGATTACGGAGAGTCGGTATGCCAAGGAGGACTCTCTCGAACTTCTACAGGTGCACAGTAGAGGGCATGCTGACCGGTTGCATCGTGGCTTGGTACGGCAACCTGAGCGTCCAGGAGCGGAAAAGGCTGCAAAAAGTTGTAAACACTGCCCAGTCCATCATCGGCTCTGACCTCCCTACCATCGAGGGGATCTATCGCAGTCGCTGCCTCAAAAAGGCTGCCAGCATCATCAAGGACCCACACCATCCTGGCCACACACTCATCTCTCTGCTGCCATCAGGTAGAAGGTACAGGAGCCTGAAATCTTCAACATCCAGGTTCAGGAACAGCTTCTTCCCCACAGCCATCAGGCTATTAAACACAACTTCAAACAAACTCTGAACTGTAACAGCGTAGTGCACTTTATCTGTTTATTTACGTGTGTATATATATATTATATGGTATATGGCCACACTGATCTGATCTGTATTTATGCCTACTATATTCTGCTGTGCTGCAGCAAGCAAGAATCCATTGTCCTATCTGGGACACATGACAATAAACGCTCTTGACTTGACTTGATTTGACTTGATCTGCCATCACAGCCAAACCGGGAATGCAATGAGAAGTTCAAAGGCATGTTGGTACTGGCACCCAAGGTAGTCGCAGACTGAGATGCAGGTCTGGTGAAGATGCAGTACAGGATATGAGTGCTGAACAGCAAAAACAGCATATAATAGATAGTGCCAAGCAATCGGGTAACCCAATGGATCAGATGAAAGCAATGCAGCCATTCTACATCTAGTTAATGGGAGGAGAATGTTTCGAGAATTTCTCCATCCTCAGTGATGGTGAGAAAGTATACTTGCTGTACCAAACGCAGTGGCCAAATATAGAAAACAGTGGTAGAATATAGAGCACCAAACATGGCGGAAATATACAAAAATTATGCTTATTCAGGGCTGTATCTGACCTATTAGCAGGGAGTCATTTGTTTCTCAGCATATGACCTTTGGGAGTAGCCCAAGAGTCAAGAGTCAATTTAATTTAATTGTCATTTGGACCCCTGGAGGTCCAAACGAAATGCCGTTTCTGCAGCCATACATTACACACAAATAGACCCCAGACACAACATAATTACATTTAACATAAACATCCATCACATAACTGTGATGGAAGGCCAAATAAACTTCTCTCTCCACTACTGCCCGCTACTGTTGTTATACTTGTAATAATAAGATGCAGCTATTAACCCCTTAACTGCAGCCGATTAGGGTGAAAATAACTTCACATGTGATATTCCTGGATAATGATTGGACAACTGAAGGGGGGCGCCGAATTGTGAACGTTTATATGCTTGGATTTTGTATTAAATATCACTTACTCTGGGGAACACTTCAGACTCCTTGGGGGTTAGAGGCTGTGGACCAGAGTGAGTCCCCTCGATGAAAACGGAATAAACTTGTTGAATCAAGATGGATGTATTCGTTTTAGTATATTTACTGAACCAGATCGAGGATAAAATAATCCAGTGTGTCAATGGCAGAGTTCAATATGTGAGTGGTGAAGTCAAGGCTGGAGCATTTGCAGCCATGTTAGGTCAGAAGTGCCGAGTGCATGATTGATCCAGGCTTTCTACTGGAGATCCCCAGTATCACCAAAGTCAGTCTTCAGCCAATTGGATTCACTTCATGTAATGTCCTGAATACAGCAAATACAATGGGGGTGCAGGCATACCCCAGCTGTAGTACCATTGGCCAAAATTAGCTGTACCTTTAGACAGGCTTTTCCAATGCAGTTCCATCACTGGCATCTCACAGTATGGAGATTTGCCCAGGTACTGTGTTCACAAGATGCAGATAATTACTGCCCAATCAGTCACCATCAGCAATGCAATGGAGGTGCTATTGATAATCAGGCAACATTTACTTGCCCACAATCTGCTCCCAAATGCCAGCAACACTCAGCTCCAGAGAGCCTTGGTAAAATATAGGCCAGAGGGCCTACTTCCAGATATGAGTTGAGAGTGACAGCTTGTGACATTAAGCAGCATTTGACTAAATGTGGCATCATAGAGACCTGGTACAACGGACGTCAATGGTATCAAGAGGAAAACACTCCAATGGTTTGGAGTCACATTTCACACAAAAGGGAAGATAATTGTTATGGTTGAGGTTCAATCATCCTAACCCTTGGACATTTTACTAGGTCCTAGGCCCAAGCATTTTCAGCTGCCTCATCCTAAGGTCATAAGTGGAAATATTCTTTTTTTTAAATTTAGAGATACAGTGCAGAAACAGGCCCTTCGGCCCACCAAGTCCACTCCGACCAGCAATTCCCATACATTAGCACTATCCTACACTCTAGGGACAATTTACAATTTTACCAAAGCAAATTAATTTACAAACCTGTACGTCTTCAGAACGTGTGAGGAAACCGGAGCACCCGGAGAAAACCCACACGGTCAGGGGGAGAATGAACAAACTCCGTACTGGCAGCACCTGTAGTCGGGATCGAACTCGGTTCTCTGGCGCCGAAAGGCAACAACTCTACCGCTGCACCACCATGCTGCCCATTAATGATTGTACACTGATCAATTCCGTTCACAACTTCTTTAGCAAATTATGTAGCTAATACCTGCATAGAACAAAACCTAGACAACTTTCAGGGATGGGCTATAAAAGGTGCAGTTAACATTCATGCTAGAAAATTGCCAGGGAATGACTATCTTCAACAAGAGAAAGTCTGACCACTGAGGCTTAATATTCAATGGCATTACCATCGCAAGTTTCCTACCGCCCACTTCCTGGGAGTCGCTGTTGATGATAAACTAATCTAGACCAGTTGTATGAAAAAGTAGGTCAGAGGTTGCTGTGAGCTCCAAAGGTTCAAGTTCACATTTACTGTCACAAGCACCAATTAAGGTACAGTGATTTATCATCTGTAAGACAGAGTGTTTTGGTTGATATTTGAATGATCAATTATTTTCCAATACATTCAACAGATGCAAGATATGACTCCAGCAAAAAGCAAGTTTGTTACTTGATCCGTTTGTACAAAAAATATCTAGCATTGAGCAAGAAAACCGACCAGTCACCTCACTGGATCAATAAAATGTCATTGTTTCCATAACTGTTACTACACCATTTTCATTATTTATGAATGAACTGTAATGTTGGCAATTGTTCTGGTTATGAAAAGCATCAACAATGTGACTGCAATTTGTACTTTGTGTCCAGTTTCAAAATTCCAGGAGAGGATACAAGGGAAATTTACTAGGATGATATTAGATTAGGCTTTTGCACCTAAAGAATTAGCTTTTAATCATCTCCAAGGAAATTGAGAGGGGTTTGGAGGTTTTCAATATGACAAAGAATTTTGATGAGCTTAATAACAAAAAACTATTCGATTGTCACTAAAGGATTATAAGGAAGTGCAATTATCTGTGAAAGCTAAGTCAAGAATGTTTAATGTAGCAGCAGCAGAACATTGAAATTCTTACTTGCTGCAGCTTGACAGACCCATTAACACATTAACACACAAGAAATATAAAATAATTAATAATACAATAAATTAATAAGCAGTAACATTCTCTAACCAGAGCATAATAGTGCAAAAACTGAAGTATGTTGTGCAACCAAAACAATGTCCATAGTAGATGATAGTAGATGATAAGGTAGGCTTGTGGTTATTGTTTTCAGGTTCCTACAACCTGTTTGGGATGGTGCTAAGAGGAAAGCATGGCCAGGCTGATGTTGGGTCTTTGATGATATTACAGTATCTGCCCTTTTCAAGGCTGCATCCATCTCCTGTAGATTCCATCGATCGTGGAGAGGTTGGTAACCCTGATGGACAGACAATGTCTACCACTTTCTGCACCCTCCTTCATCCCTGGCTAAGCAGAGTGTAATAGAGGAGAAGCAAAATCATTTTAAAAAGTGTAAATTAAAAGGATATGGGAAAAGAGCAAAAATTAGTGGAATGACAAAATATTCCATTGTAAAGGAGTGATGGGATGAATATTTAGATTCTACGCTGTGAGATTATGTTATCTTGATGATGTCTGAATAATACTATCCAGAGTGCAAATATCGTTCTGGCATCTGATTCTACTACATATTAAAGTCACACAAAATTACATTATTTGGTTTGCTTTCTTTCAATAGATTTAGCTGATCATAGCATGCTAATTTTTTCAATTGCATCTATTTCTTACCAGGATGTGACATTCTGTTTTCCATTCGCACAGCAGTTAACTTGACATCTGTTTGTGTGAAGATGTCAGCAAAGGGGAGAACAGCCACAGAGTAGCCTGCTCAGTATTCAGCAGTGTAGAAAAAATCCTGGTCCCCAGGTTATTTCATCGTATGTTTATCGACGTTTCCTGACATCTTTTTCAGTGTGTGCTTACCTCTGCTGTCAAAATTATTTGCAAACTGATTTCACGTGCCATGTGTCACCGCCTACCTGCGAGTGAAACACAAAGGTGATTTATGTGAGAAAATTGAAACAAATTGCAGAGTCTTGGGGATTGTAATTTCTGGATTACTCCTGGTACCACATGAGAATAGAAGGGTAGGGGAGATTAATGTGTGTCTGAAGAGCAGGTGTAGGCAGTCGAGGTAAGCTGTCTTGATTCATTGGAATCTCTTTTGGGGAGAAATAACCTGCACAAGAGCGACAGGTTGCACCTGAACTCAAGGGCAACAAAGAAGCTTTAGACTTTAGAGATAAAGCGTGGAAGCAGGCCCTTCGGCTCACCGAGTCCATGCTGACCATATACACTAGCACTATACTACACAGTAAGGCCAATTAATACTTTACAGATGCCAATTAACCTACAAACCCGTTCGTCTTTGGAGTGTGGGAGGAACCTGGAGCACCCGGAGTAACTACCTGCATTCACAGGGAGAACGTACAAATTCCATACGGACAGCACCCATAGTCAGGATCGAACCCAGGTTTCTGGCGCTGTAGGCAGCAACTGTACCGTTGCGCCACTGTGCCATCCCGAGCAAGGAGATTAGCTTGAATAATATGTCAGTGGGATGAGATCCAGAGTGGTAGTGCAATGGACAAGGAAGCTGAGGTTTCGGCAAGCAAATCCAGTAGGCATGGCAGGGAGGGGCAGGATAGTGAGTGAAGCAGTTCTGATAGGCCAACTGAATACAATAGACACTTACAGATAAGGCAAATGAACTCGGACCATGGATGGTCACATGGGATTGAGATATTACAGCTACGACTTGAGGGATGGGCAAGACTGGTGGCTCAGTTTTCCGAGATACAGAATGTTTTAGCGTGATAGAGGTAGAGGTAATAGAGGAGGGGGAGTTGCTCCATTCATTGGTGGGAACATCATGGCAATACTTGAAAAGGATATGTATCAAACTCAGAAATGAAGAAAGGATAATCTCTTGGATGGGATTACACTGCAGGCCGTCCAACAGTTGGAATTAGGGGAGGAAATACTGTATGTAGAGAAATTGCGGAAAGCTGAAGGAATAATTACTTTTATTGGAAGTGATTTTAATATGACGGGAACTCCCATAATGCTGAGGGATTAGATGGGGTGGAATTGGTTAAGTGTGTCCAGGAAAGTTTCATATGGAGAATGCCCAACTAGAGAAGGGACTACACCTTAAGAAATGATCAGTACTGATTTGTAATTAGTACAGGTGTCAGGGGTTATGGGGAGAAGGCAGGAGAATGGGGTTAGGAGGGAGAGATAGATCAACAATGTTTGAATGGCGGAGTAGACTTGATGGGCCGAATGGCCATAATTCTGCTCCTATCACTTATGATCTTATGATCATATGAAATGAGGTTGGGCAAGTGGATGGTGTCTCAGTAAGGACAAGCATTTTAGGAGCAGCAACCATAATTCTATCAGTTTAAAATTAGTTATTGAAAAAGATAGGACTGGTACACAAGGTAATGTCCTGAATTGGAAGATTGATTGAAAGATACAATTTGGAAACAGGCCCTTCGTCCCACTGAGTTCTCACTGACAATCAATCTCCCGTTCACAGTAGTTCTGTGCTATCCCACTTTTGCACCTATCCTTTACACACTAGGGGCAATTTAAAGAAGCCATTTAATCTGCAAACCCACATGTGTCTGGGACATGGGGTGAAAACTGAAGCACCTGGATGAAACCCACGGCGTCACACTGAGAACATGCAAACTCCACACTGAGTGCGCCCGAGGTCAGGATCGAACCTGGGTCTTCGGTGCTGTGCAGCAGCAACTCATTCAGCAGCATCTCTGAGACACCCCACATTAGGTTTGGAGCAACGCTAATTGTTGATGTTTCTGGGCATCAAAGAGGTTAATTGGGAGATGCTGTTAGCAGATAAAGGGACATCTGGCAAGTAGAAAGATTTTCCATGTGAAGTAGATAGAGTTCAGGGCCAGCATGTTCCTCGTAGAAGGAAGGGTAAAGCTGGCAGGATTAGAGAACCTTGGTTGACAAGGATATTAAGGTGTAGGAAGAAACTGCAGATGCTGCTTTACCCCGAAGACAGACACAAAATGCTGGAGAAACTCAGCGGGACAGGCAGCATCTCTGGAGAGAAGGAATGGGTAACGTTTCTGGGTGAGACCCTTCTTCACACAATGATCCATTGGCGGCTGTAGAAGACTTGATAACAAAGGGATATGAACAGCGAAACTAGCAAGGCAACAGTGAAACTAGCAGTATGACTAGGGTGGGGATGGGACAGAGAGACAGGGGATTATATATAGGCAGTTGGGATCAAAGAAATCCTTTGACAAATATAAGATTTAGTACACTTAGGAAGAAAACTAGGAGGGTGAAAAAACATATGATACATCTCACAGATAAGGTAAAGGAGAATCCTGAAAGTGTATTAAATGTACAAGTATATTAAGACCTAAAGAGTAACTAGGGATAGTGTAGGCATCTCAACTGTGCTTGTCAATGTGTGGAGCCCCAGGAAATGAGTGAGGTCTTAAATGAATACTTCAGGTCTTTGTATTAACCATAGAGAAGGTAGTGGACCATGGAGGAAGCTAGTGAATTCAGCAGAGACCCTGAAACATTAACATCTTGAAAGGTGAATAAGCCCCTGGGGCTTCTCCAGGTATGTTCTTTGGAAACAACTGGAAAGCAGTGACAGGATCTGTCAAAGTCAGCATGGATTTATGAAGGGGAAATCACGCTTGACTAATCTTCTGGAATTGTTTGAGGATGTAACAAGTAGAATGGATAAGGGGGAGCCAGTGGGTGTGGTGTATCTGGACTTTCAAAAAGTCTTTGATAAGGTCCCACACAAAAGATTGGTGTGCAGAATTAGAGCACATGGCATTGGCGGTAGGGTATTGACATGGATAGAGAACTGGTTGGCAGGCAGGAAGCAAAGAGTAGGAATAACGGGTCCTTTTTAGAATGGCAGGCAGTGTAGAGTGGGGTGCCGCAAGGCTCGCTGCTGGGACCCCAGTTATTTACTATATATATTAATGATTTAGACAAGGGAATAAAATGTGACATCTCCAAATTTGCAGATGACAAAAAGCTGGGTGGGAGTGTGAGCTGCGATGAGGATGCTATAAAGGCTGCAGGGTGACTTGGATAGGTTGGGTGAGTGGGCAGATGCATGGCAGATGCAGTATAATATGGATAAATGTGAGGTTATCCACTTTGGTGGCAAAGACAGGAATGCAGATTATAATCTGGTGTCAGATTAGGAAAAGGGGAGGTGCAACAAGACCTGGATGTGCTTGTATATCAGTCACTGAAAGTAAGCATGCAGGTACAGCAGGCAGTGAAGAACGCTAATGGCATGTTGGCCTTCATTGCAAGATGATTTGAGTTTAGGAGCAAGAAGGTCCTACTGTAGTTGTACAGGGCCCTGGTGAGACCACACCTGGAGTATTGTGTGCAATTTTGGTCTCCTAATTTGAGGAAGGACATTATTGCTATTGAGGGAGTGCAGTGTAGGTTCACCAGGTTAATTCCTGGGATGGCGGGACTGACATATGATGAAAGAATGGGTTGACTGGGCTTTTGTTCACTGGAATGATGAGAGGAGATCTTGTAGAAACATATAAAATTCTTAGAGGATTAGACAGGCTAGATGCAGGTAAAATGTTCCCCATGTTGGGGGAGTCCAGAACCAGGGGTCACAAATTTAATAATAAGGGGTAGGCAATTGAGATGAGGAAAAACTTCTTCACCCAGAGAGTTGTGAATCTCTGCCACAGAAGGCAATGGAGGCCAATTCACTGGATGTTTTTTAGATTTAACTCTTAGGGCTAAAGGAATTAAGAGATATGGGAAAAAAGCAGGAATGGGGTACTGATTTTAGATGATCAACAATGATCATAATGAATGGCGGTGCTGGCTCGAAAGGCTGAATGGGCTATTCCTGCACCTATTTTTCAGTGTTTTCTATATTTTCTGAATGAAAATAATTGCTGAGGCCCTGACAAGAATTTTTATATTTTTTGCGCTTGGAAGAGGTACCAGAAGACTGGAGGGTGACTAACGTTGTACCTTTATTGAGGAAGGGCTGCCAGGCCAATATAGGGAAATCTACTGTTTCCCCAATCCACTGTTCGTATCCATATATTCCCTTGTAATCACTTTTTCTACAGCCAACAATGGACCATTGTGGGCTCTATCTTTCCTTGATCATCGATGCTAGCTCTGATTTGTTCTGAACCTTTTCATACCTCTAGTTCCCTCCCCCTGTCTCTCTATCTGCAGATGGGTCTCGACCCAAAACATCATCTATTACTTTTCTCAAGAGATGCTGCCTGATCCACTGAGTTACTCCAACATTTTGAGTCTACCTATAGGGAACTACAGGCAAGGGAGTTTTTCATCAATGTTGGGAAAGTTGCTGGAGGGATTTCGGTGAGGCAGGATTTATGTGCATTTGCAAAATCAAGGACTGAATTATGATAGTCAACATGACTATGTGTGACAATAGACAATAGGCAATAGGCAATGGGTGCAGGAGTAGGCCAGTTGATCCTTCGAGCCAGCACCGGCATTCAATATGATCATGGCTGATCATCCCCAATCAGTACCCCGTTCCTGCCTTCTCCCCATATCCCCTGACTCCGCTATCTTTAAGAGCACTATCTAACTCTCTCTTGAAAGCATCCAGAGAATTGGCCTCCACTGCATTCTGAGGCAGAGAATTCCACAGATTCACAATTCTGTGGGTGAAAAAGTGTGTCCTCATCTCTGTTCTTAATGGCCTATCCCTTATTCTTAAACTGTGGCTCCGGTTCTGGATTCCCCTAACACAGGAAATATGTTTCCTGCCCCTCGCGTGTCCAATCCCTTAATGATCTTATATGTTTCAATAAGAACACCTCTCATCCTTCTAAATTCCAGAGTATATAAGCCCGGCCATTCTATCAACATATGACAGTTCCGCCATCCCAGGAATTAACCTTGTGAACCTATGCTGCACTCCCTCAATAGCAAGAATATCCTTTCTCAAATTTGGAGACCAAAACTGCACACAATACTGCCGGTATGGTTTCACTAGGGCCCTGGACAACAGCAGAAGGACCTCTTTGCTCCTATACTAAACTCCTCTTGTTATGAAGGCAAACATGCCATTAGCTTCCTTCACTGCCTGCTGTACCTGCATGCTTACTTTCAGTGACTGATGAACAAGGACCCCCAGATCTCGTTGTACTTCCCCTTTTCCCAACTTGACACCATTCAGATAATAATCTGCCTTCCTGGTTTTGCAACCAAAGTGGATAACCTCACATTTATCCACGTTAAACTGCATCTACCACTCACCCAACCTGTCCAAGTCACCATGCATCCTCATAACATCCTCCTCACAGTTCACACTGCCACCCAGCTTTGTGTCATCTGCAAATTTGCTAATGTTACTTTGAATCCCTTCATCCAAATAATTGATGTATGTACGTAAGTAAGTAAGTAAGTAAGTAAGTAAGTAAGTAAGTAAGTAAGTAAGTAAGTAAGTAAGTAAGTAAGTAAGTAAGTAAGTAAGTAAGTAAGTAAGTAAGTAAGTAAGTAAGTAAGTAAGTAAGTTTATTGGCCAAGTATTCACATACAAGGAATTTGCCTTGATGCTCCACCCACAAGTAACAACATTACATACAGTGACAGTTACGAATGACACAGAAAACACTAAACATTAATAATAATAAAACATTAATCATAAAACACCATTGATCAAGCATGTGAACCAACAAAATACCAGATCAAAGGCAGGCTACAGATTTTTGGTTATTGAGTAAAGCAACTACTCGTGGATAAAAACTGTTTTTTATGTCTGGCTGTGGCAGCTTTGATAATCCGGAGTCGCCTTCCAGAGGGAAGTGATTCAAAGAGTTTATGGCCAGGGTGAGAGGGGTCAGAGATGATCTTGCCCGCTCGCTTCCTGGCCCTTGCAGTGTACATTTCATCAATGGAGGGAAGGTTGCAGCCAATAACCTTCTCAGCTGATCGGACGATTCGCTGCAGCCTCCAGATGCTGTGCTTGGTGGCTGAGCCAAACCAGACCATGATGGAGAAGGTGAGAACAGACTCTACAATGGCCTTGTAGAATTGGACCATCATTGCCTGTGGCAGAACGTGCTTCCTCAGCTGCCGCAGGAAGTGCATCCTCTGTTGTGCCTTTTTGACTGTGGAATCGATGGTGGCCCCCCACTTAAGGTCCTTGGAGATGATGGTTCCCAGGAACTTAAAATACTCCACAGATGTGACTGTGGTGTTGTTGATGGTGAGTGGGGTGAGCAGAGGGGGACCTCTCCTAAAGTCCACTGCCTAAGTTGTTGTGACGGCACCAGGACATCAGTTGTGACACTTCCTGTCTGTAGGCAGATTCCTCCCCATCCTGGATCAGTCCAATCAGGGTCGTGCCGTCGGCCAGGGACGCCAGCAGGGAGTTTGTGATATTTTTCAGCTTGGCCAGCACAAGCCTTTCGAGTTTCTTCATGACTACAGAGGTCAGTGCGACAGGCCTGCAGTCATTAAGACAAGTAATCCTTGCCTTTTTGGGTACAGGGACAATAGTGGAGACTTTGAAGCAGGCAGGGTCAGTACATGTTTGCAGGGACTGGTTAAAAATGTCTATATATAGTAAATAGCTGCGGGCTCCCAGCACCAAGCATTGCGATACCCCACTAGTCGCTGCCTGCCATTCTGAAAGGGACCCGTTAACCCTAATCTTTGTTTCCTGTCTACCAACCAATTTTCTATCCATGTCAACATTCTACCTACAATACCATGTGCTCTAATTTTGTCCACTGATCTCCTATGTTGGACCTGATCAAATGCTTTCTGAAAGTTCAGATACACTACATCCACTGGCTCTCCCTTGTCCATTTTCCCAGCTACATCCTCAAAAAATTCCAGAAGATTAGTCAAGCATGATTTCCCCTTGGTAAATCCATGCTCACTCGGATCGATCCTGTTACTGCTGTCCAAATGTGCCGCTATTTCATCTTTTATAATTGACTCCAGCATCTTCCCCACCACCGATGCCAGGCTAACCGGTCTATAATTCCCTGTTTTCTCTCTCCCTCCTTTCTTAAAAAGTGTGATAACATTAGCTACCCTCCAATCCACAGGAGCTGGTCCTGTGTGCGAAATCATGCCTCACAAATTTGAAGATTGGCCAGAGCCGGGTGGTAGATATTGGTTACATGGAATGATCTGCCAGAAGAAGTGGTAGAACCAATAACAAGATATTTGGACAGGTACATTGATAGGAAAGGTTTCGAGTGATATGGGTCTAATGCAGGCAAATTGGACTAGCTCAGATAGGCATGTTGATCATCATGGATGAGTTGGTTTCCATGCTGTACAAATCTATGACTCAACAGCCCTGAGCTTTGATGAACTTCTGTGAATGATTTAATTCTTGTATTTCCTCATATTTATTTAGTTACAACCCGTTCCAAGGAATTGATTATGGTGAAGATATTCACAAGTCTTGCCAATTCTGAACATTGGCCCAACCAGCGAGAAGGCGTCTATGCTAATCTTGTTTCCAGGAACCAAATAAAAAAGGTGGGCCTGAAGAAAACAGCTGTATTATTTCCTCCTTTGTAAAACAATAATGTAATGACGTGTCTGGTTCTGACGTTGTTTCTGTGGCTTTCTGTATTTTGAGGGTTTATTTTCCTCCCTTGCCGTCCTCATGATTTACATGTTCGTCAGTCATTAAAACCTACTTTTGTCTTAGTAACACTCTGCCTTCAACACCATAATTCCAACCAAACCTTGGACTTAGTGCGCCCTCTCCAACTTCTGGATTCATGGACCACAACCAGTAAGTTTAGTGGGGTGGGAGATTGCAATCTTCACGTGGTCCGCCCTGTTTCAACGAATGCAATCAAACTGGCGTGCACAATCAATTAAGATCAAATAGAACAAGTTATCCTACAACTTTAGGCTGTGCACGGCATACGCAAGAAGAAGTAGAAGAAGTAATGTTTAAGAAGGAACTGCAGATGCTGGTAAATCGAAGGTAGACAAAAATGCTGAAGAAACTCAACGGGTCAGGCGGCATCTATGGAGCGAAGGAAATAGGCAACGTTTCGGGCCGAAACCCAAAGGGTTTCGGCCCAAAACGTTGCCTATTTCCTTCTCTCCATAGATGCTGCCTCAGCAGAAGAAGAAGTAAGTTTAGTTTAGAGATACAGCATAGAAACAGGCCCTTTGGCCCACCGACCACCAATGACTCATATACTAGCTCTATCCTATACACTAGTGACCATTTACAGAGGCCAATTAACTTACAAACCGACACGTCTTTGGAATGTGGGAGGAAACCAGAGCACCCCATAGGAAAATACAGTGGTCACAGAAAGAGCGTGCAAACTCGTACAGACAGCACCCAGAGTTGAATTGAACCTGGGTCTCTGGTGCTCTCAGGCAGCAACTCGGCTGCTGCATCTCTGTACCACCGACAAACCATTCTCCACAATAATTCTCAACTCCCAGTGCCACACCCAATACTTCACAACTGTTTGGCCAAATTGTGCCCTAACCCCATTTACAAGTTTACAGATGACACCACTGTAGTGGATCAGAACTAAAACAATGACAAAACGGAGGAGAAGAACAAGATAGAGAGCTTTGTAACATGGTGTCATGACTACAACCTCTGCCTGAATACCAACAAAAATGAGGGAGGTAGACAGAAATGCTGGAGAAACTCAGCGGGTGAGGCAGCATCTATGGAGCGAAGGAAATAGGCAACGTTTCGGGTCTCGACCCTTCTTCACACTGAATAGATGTTGCCTATTTCCTTCACTCCATAGATGATGCTGCCTCACCCGCTGAGTTTCTCCAGCATTTTTTTCAACTTCGTTTTTCCAGCATCTGCAGTTCTTTCTTAAACAAAATGAGGTCATGTGGTGTTTTGCTGTGAGCAGCGACAGGTTAATGCAGTCCAATCTTTCCAAACTTTGCTGCACCCCATTCCCAAACATGCATCACATTATTTACTTTCCAAGAATCCCCAGCCCTGCCTGTACCCAATCTGCCCAACTTTGCACTTGACTGGCATCTCACGCAACTGAGCACAGACTCCGACTTACTCAGCTCCTCGTTTGTTCCCCAACTTTGCTCTCCTTTTGCAACTCAGGCCCCGGTGCTCTGCCAATGAAGGACTTTTTAAGCCAAGAAAATGTTACAGGCACACCTCTAGGAGTAGTCGGATGTGAGACCTTGTATAGCCCCGGCCACCAAACGTTGGTCAAGAAATACTGAAACAGTGAATAAAAGCTTAAAAAACTGCAGATGCCGTAAATTAGAAATGAAAACAGAAAACAAGAGAAACACTCATCCAAACAGGCAGCATCTGTGGAAAGAAAGACGAGGGAAAAAAGGTCTTCGACCTGAAACGTTAACTCTGTTTCTCTTTCTAATAGATGCAGCCCAACCTGAGTGTTTCGTGGATTGTCCCACCGGCTAAGTGTGGGGGTGGAGCTGAGAGGGGTGGGGGCAAAACAACCAGATGGGTAAAGTTTAGTTTCAGGGGAGTTGGCCACTCTGAGACAGAGATACCAATTTGGTGGTGTGGGTCTTTTGGCTCCGTCTCACCTATGAACTTTGGCACATACTCCACCCATCTCCCAGTCACACCCCCCTGCCTAATGTGGGGGATGCCATGTGTCAACTGGCAGAGAGGGTGGCACCTCATGAGCAGCTTGCAGTGGGCGACACTGTAACGCAGTTAGTTGCGCTGCTGCCTCAACTCCAGTGACACGGGTTCAATCCTAACCTCTGGTACCATCTCCTGTGGAGTTTGCAAGTTCTCTCTGTGACAATGTGGGTTTCTTCTGGGTGCTCTGGTCTCCAAATATGAGTCTGAGGTTTATCACTAGAACTAGACCAGGTTTTCATTGTGATTCCTATCAGTGGTGCTCCTTAATGCTGGACTGGTTGATGTTAAGGGTAGTTCAGCTGTTTCGTCCATGTTTGGATCAATGGTGTAATGACAAGTGGCCTCAGCAGAATATAAACAGAGCATCAGTGAGTAGATCATCGTTTAGTCTGTTAAGCTGTATTCTTATTTTTTTTATTTTCTGGTGGTGATTTGATAAAATAGCGTGGCTTACTAGACTCTCAGAGAGGAGTAAAAAGTTGAACGTACTGCTATAGATTGGAAATAACAAGCAACAATTAAAGAAAGTTGATTTTTAGCCTTTGCTAAAGGGAATTAATGAAATGGAGATTTTGCAACAATTCACTAGTTTCATGGCCACCAATAGTGACGACAGTTTATGTGGAATGAGCTAGGTTGGATACTGAGCACCAGCTCTCTCACCACCAGAACACCAGACCCACTGCCAGAGAAAGGTTCAGTGACCTGATGTGCCATTAATTAAGTTTCACCCGAAAGTTATGGGCTACTCTCCAGTCCATTGGAGCCAATCCAGGGTCAACAAGCAAGCGAATAAACTGCTTGAGTGGCTCTCATTGGAACATTCCCTCTTTTCTCCAAGCACCTAAATAATAGGCATAATCAGGGAATTGTTGATTTATTAAAGGTTGAAACATTTCATGGAGTAATGGACTTTCCTCTTTGTTTCTTAGATTGACAATAGGGTTTAGGTTGTCCAATCAACGGAAGGAGTTTTCCATTTTAAAAGGAACAACCATTCACATGTTTGTTACAGAAGCATAACACAAGGTGCCTGAGAATGGAATATGAAACACAAAGTAAGAATTGGACAAGAATTTCAGGGTGGTGACATGATTTGATCAAAGACTTAAGGGAGCCTTTGAAAGTAAACCTGATGGTCAGGAGAATATGACAATTAGAATAAGTAACCTACAACTATGAGGTTGACTAGTTGAAGGGCTGAAGACTCTGCCACCAACCATTGAGTTGGAGAAGTGGATATTATCATAGGCTGTCATCTGAGAACTGCTGATGCATCCAGAGATGTAAGTATTCACGCATGTGTAGAACCAGATGGATGAGCACTTTGAAGGCAAAATATTGTTATGTTCTTATCGCAGAAAGAAAAGACAAAGGTGAGCCACACAGAACTAACAGGAGGATAGACCCTTGAAAGGAATAGATCAGGTAGAAGCCAAGAGTAGAGAAATCGAAGACCAGAAGGCATAGGTTTAATGTGAAGGGGAAAAGACTTAATAGGAATCTGGGGGATAACTTTTTCACACATAGGGTGGGTGTATGGAACGAGCGACCAGAGGATGTAGTTGAGGCAAAGACTATTGCAACATTTATGAAACAATTAGACAGGTACATGGATAGGACAGGTTTAGCGGGATAAGGGCCAAATGCAGGCAAATGGGAATGGTATAGCTGGGACATGTTGGCCGGTGTAGGCAAAATGGGCTGAAGAGCCTATTTCCACGCTATATGACTATGAGTCCATGACTCTAGACACATAAGGCAACCAGTGCATAAGTATGAAGTAATAAGTAGTGGAGCGTATGCAAATTCTGGCAGTATTGCTATCAATTTGGAACTGAGATGTCCTCCATATGAACTCCTATCTCCACGAGGTATCATATCGTCGTGAAACCTGCTGTCTGTTGCCTGTTGCCTTCCTTCAACCAATGATTCTAGAGATGTCCTACTTGAACATCAGTTGAGAGAAGAACTGGGAAAAGCAAAAGTAAACCAGAATGTGCATTGTATGGGGTACTTCATCTCCAAGACTCGTCCAATAAAACATCATCAGTGAACAAAATAAAGTAGTGAAAAATATAGCTACCAAAAGAGACGGCAGTGAATGGTGAGATAAGCAATATACTTTGTGTTAAGAAACAGCATGAAAACAGACCACGCGTCAATCATCGATCACCCATTCACACAAATTCTGTTATCCACTCTCTCATCCACTCACCTACATGCTAAGGGCAATTTGCAAAGGCCAAGTGACACCAACCCGCATGTCTTTGGGATGTGGAAGGAAACTGGAGCACCCGGAGAAGTTTTGTGCAGTCACAGGGAGAACATGCAAACTCCACACAGAATGTGTCCCAGGTCAAGATCGAACCCAGATCATTGGCGCTTTGTAGCACTGGGACTACCAGCTGTGCCACTGTGCAACCCTCTGAACTGAGCCACAACTGCCACCGCTGCATTGAGCTGGATGTCACACAGATCCTGCGTTGGATGAATCAGGTCAGGCCTTTAAACTAATGGTAATCTCTCTTTCACAACAAAGACTATTTTCACAATATTGAGCCCACTGAGATAGCACATGAAATCCCTGCACTCCCTGTCAATAATGTGCTTCAGTTCCCACAGCCTGGAGCCAAGGGGGTTGGTGAGGAGGAGTATATTCCAGATAATATGTGCCGCCTCTCATCTCATCACAAGCAACGTCGCCAGACCCCTGCATCACCAATCCAGTATCACCGCCAGGGCCAGGACAAGGGGCCTTCAAGACCAAGATAAGACTCAATATTTTTAAGAACAATGCTTGACAGCTGCAAGATGGTGCCAGAAACGTGTGTGCTGCCTCAGAAACGTTCTACTCAATTGTTGCAAACTTTTACTTATGTTTGATTGTGCTTATACATCGAATGATTTTACTAAATTGTATGCAAAAACAAAGCATTTCATCAATTGAGGTACTGGACATATGACAACAAAGTAACTACTACTAACTGCTGAACTAATTGTCAAGAAGATGCATTTGTCCATGACAATATTGGTAGAAGTCTCACTTGTTGCCTATGTAGCTGTAGCATGCTACTGAATGTATAGTACTAGCCCCAGTCGATAGTTGCCAGCCATTAAAAGCATCAACTAATTGTTTGAAATATAACATAGTGATCACAAAAATGAAGCTAATCGTAGTTTAATTCATTCTTAGGTTGCAGTGATTTATGTTGCAAAATCATTGTTTGTAGCAGCAACGGTGTGACCATGTCAGTACATGACTGACTGCATAATCCAAGTACTCTTGATGTTAGGTGCTTGCAAATAAACTCTGCAAATCTCGAATGCTTGCTTATCCTTGGTTTCAAGGCACCTGTCACAGGGGAATGTAGTCTTTCTCGTATGAGTTGTAACCAGTGGATTACATTTCTGGCACCTTTACCTTTGAAGCATCCACCTTTCCAAATGAATAGAAAGAATGCAACTCCTCTGCAAAAATATGTGTTGCAATGTATTTTAAATTCTTAGTTATGTTGGCAATTAACTGCTGCTAACATAAATTAAATCCTCTCTTTGTATACTACATTTCGATTACAATCTTTTACAGGGTACTTTCTGTCATGCATTGAACAATGAACAAAAAGCATTTGGATTCCCAAAAAGTATTTATCTTATTCAAGATTGGCACAAAGTGTTGGAGTAACTCAACAAGCCAAGTAGCATGTGTAGGAAGGAACTGCAGATGCTGGTTTACACTGACGATAGACACAAATGTTGGAGCAACTCAGCGGGACAGGCAGCATCTCTGGAGAGAAGGAATGAGTGACATTTTGGGTTGAGACCCTTCTTCAGAGCTTATTTAAAATGTTCTGTACTTATTTTAACTGTGTTGTTTCGTTCAGCACAAGGAATAATTCAATTTAATTCAATTTCTATCTTTATCTGATCAATGTCCTTGGACGACAGGTGATTTTCTAAATAGGTGGATGTCTGTTAAACTAGCTCAGATGTTGCTGTACCCAAATGGCTTATGAGGAATTCTTGATTCCAAATCTTCCCTCTTCCTTGATCAGTTCTCTGGGAGAATTATGAGAATTGCTGCTCTATGATACAATACATAGGCACAGTAATATGTCTCAACACCAATCAATTTTCTAACAGTTTATGCCGTCACTTATGCATTAGCTTTGAGTTAAAACAGCACCTTGTTTCAACAAACATGGAGATAAACATTGCACTTGATACCACTTCCTTTCGACATAGCTGTATGCAACATTACATTTTGGAACTAATTATGCAACATTTTTTTAGAATTAGTAATGCTAAATTTAAACGTCTGTCCAATAGATAAGAGGAGCTGTGATGAAGCAGTCTGAAGAAGGATCTCAACACAAAACTTCACCCATTCCTTCTCTCCAGAGTAACTGCCTGTCCCGCTGAGTTACTCCAGCAATTTGTGTCTATCTTCGGTCTAAACCAGCATCTGCAGTTCCTTCCTCTACGATAGAGGAGTTAACAGTTACAACATTTGAAATTATACTAAGGACCTAACTACGGGGCAATCTGTACATTTCTTAGGGCCCAGCCCAAGTAATTCTAATTCTATGACTTGGAATCAGTTGCTGAGAAATAGTTTTGTTGCCTACAGTAGTTGGTGAATGGTTCCTTTATATATTTCCATTTCTTTATTATATATATATATATATATATCATTATTTGAATTTGTGAACCTATCCACAAAATCAATGAAGCATCCCTGATAAACCCGAGAACTCAAGAGTGAACAGGTAAAGACCAAGACCAGTTTTGAAGATGATATTAAGTAATATTTCTACTCCTAATCATCCGCAAGGTAATGGAGCACGTACTCTGAATTAAAAATTATCCACCAATAACCTGACTCCAATGCTCAATTTGGGTTTTTCCAGATCCACTTGGTTTAGACCTTATCGCCCCGCTCGTTCAAGTCATGGACCCAAGAGATAAATTCCAAAGTTGAGAAGAAAAACTGCCCTTGACATGAAGGCAACATTTGTAAGTGTCCTTTATGGGCGACTATTTGCATACCTTGGGTAAACATGCAAAGAATTTCACTGTAACTTGTCACATGTGACAATAAAGTATTAATTCAATAAAGTATTCATTCAAATTTGACCAAATGTCTAGCAAGACTCAAGAATCTCTGATAAAACTAAAGGCAATGGGTATCAAGGGTAACACTTCATAACCTGAAATTGCACATTGCATAAACAAAATGGTTGCAGCTATTGGTGGTCAATTAATCCAAACTCAGGACATCACTGTGGGTGTTCCTCATGGAGAGGCTAGGTCAGATTACCTGAGCTGCTTCATCCACAGCCTTCCATCTACTGTAGGGTCGGAGTTAGGATATTCACTGACAATTACACACTGTTCAGTTCCACTGACACCTGACATTTAACATAAGATGTAGTCCGAGTCTATCAGCAAGACCGATATAATGTCTGAGCATACTTGATAATTGGCAAATAATAGTCATGCCTCACAAATGCCTACAGTAACCATCTGCTACAAAAGAGTGACTAATCAGATGCCCAAGTCAACAATTTCCTGTGATTATGATTTAACAGAAACTCTTGTTGCTTGCTGCTCCTGGCACCGACGATGGCTGCTACGATGTACTGCTCCTTGCTGTTTTGTATGTGTTTGTTTGTTTGCGTCGTCTGTGAAAACCCTACAAAGATTACTTTCACGAGAGAGGTACTCATAAACATCGGATATACGGTACCTCCAAACCTCGTTCCGGATTTCTCTCACTCGCTGGATTATTTGGACATACTCGTTGGCAGGGCTGCGGCTGCGTTCAAGGTGTTGAGACGGAGGAGGACCCGTGGGAAGCGTTCTGGAGCACTCACCCGACTCTTGCGATGAGGATCACGCACACCACTCCCGAGCATATTCCTGACAAACGTACATTCTCTCAATAACAAAGTGGACGAACTGCAACTCCTGCACCGGACAAACAAGGACTTCTCTCGAGCCGCTGCCCTGTGCTTCACCGAGACCTGGCTGTGTGAGTCGACCCCAGACAGTGCGCTGCAACTGGCTGGCTTCACAGAGCGGACTGCGAAGTGGAGGCAGCGGGGGAAATCAAGAGGCAGTGGAATATGCTTCTATACTAACCAGGACATGTGCACTGACATCACGGCAATGTCAAACTTCTTCTCTCCCAACCTAGAATCCTTCTTTATAAACTGCAAACCCTTCTACTCTCCGAGGGAGTTTAACTCCTTTATTCTCGCTGGAGTTTACATTCTCCCCCCCAAGCCTGCGTACGTGAGGCGCAAACGCAACTCGCTGACCAGGTAATGAGGGTAGAGAGTGACTTCCCCGACGCCATTGTCATTGTTTTGGGGGACTTTAACAAAGCTAACCTCAGCCGTGACCTTCCAAAGTACAGACTTCATGTTACCGGCCCCACCAGAGTGGAGAGAACACTCTATCACTGTTACACGTCAATCAAGAACGCATATCACTCTGTTCCCCGGGCGGGTCAGGGTCTCTCTGATCATTGTCTAGTTCACCTTAATCCGACCTACAGGCAGAAACTATAATCTGCTAAGCCTGTGGTCAGAACAATGAAAAGGTGGACAAGCGAGGGCATTGAGAACCTACAATCCTGCTTTGACTGCACGGGTTGGAATGTGTTCAGGGAAGCAACCACAAGGCTTGGTGAGTATACAGACACTGTATCATCATATGTCAGCTTTTGTGAGGACAGTTGCATTCCAACTAGGACCCGGACCTGGTTCAACAACAACAACCCTGGTTTACTGCAGAACTCAGACAGTGCCGACAGTCTAAAGAGGAAGCCTACAGGAGCGGGGATGCAGACCTCTACAGGCAGGCCAAGTACAAGCTGAGAAGAGGAATCAGAGCTGCCAAGGAAAGGTACTCTGAGAAGTTGAGGAGCAAGTTCTCAGCTAGTGACTCTTCTTCAGTTTGGAAGGGCTTGCAAGAAATAACCAGCTACAAGAGGAAAGCCCCCCACTCTTTGGACAATCGTCAGCTGACCAATAACCTGAATGCGTTTTACTGCAGGTTTGACAAGCAGAAACATAACCCTGGTATCCCCTCCTCCCCTCCCCAACAAACACAGCCAGACCACAGTCTACAAAGACTGGACCATTCTAAAAAAACTACTCCCCAATCACCACCACTTCACACCTATTTAAAGCAAGACTCCAGTCTGAAAAGACTGGACCTTTTCCCAACCACCCCCCTCCAATCATCACTTCACACCCAATTACCCACACCCTCCGTGCTGCTCAACATCACTGCTCCATCATCGCCAATAAAAATAGAGGAGGTGGAGAGGCTTTTCAGAAGACAGAAAAGCCAGAAATCTCTAGGAATGGACAATGTTTCCCCCTCTACTCTTAAGCTCTGTGCCGAACTACTGGCACCGGCCTACACAGACATTTTCAACCAGTCCCTGCAAACCTGTATTGTCCCTGCCTGCTTCAAAGTCACCACTATTGTCCCTGTACCCAAAAAAGCAACGATTACTGGTCTTAATGACTACAGGCCTGTCGCACTGACCTCTGTAGTCATGAAGACTCTTGAAAGGCTTGTGCTGGCCAAGCTGAAAAATATCACGAATCCCCTGCTGGACCCTCTGCAGTTTGCATATCGGGCCAATAGATCTGTGGATGACGCAGTCAACCTGGGCTTGCACTTCATCCTCCAGCACCTAGACCGCCAGGGGACCTATGCGAGGATTTTGTTTGTTGATTTTAGCTCTGTATTCAACACCATTATGCCAGAGCTACTATACTCCAAACTTTCAGAGTTGACTGTGCCTGACCCCCTCTGTCGGTGGATCACCAGCTCCCTGACAGACAGGAAGGAGCATGTGAGGCTGGGAAAGCACATCTCGGACCCGCAAACCCTCAGCATAGGAGCACCGTAAGGCTGCGTACTCTCCTCTACTCTCTCTACACCAATGACTGCACCTCCACTGACTCCTCTGTCAAGCTTCTCAAGTTTGCGGATGACACAACCCTGACTGGACTGATCCAGGATGGGGAGGAATCTGCCTAGAGACTGGAATTGTCACAGCTGGCGTCCTGGTGCCATCACAACAACCTGGAGCTCAATGTTCTTAAGACAGTGGAATTGATAGTAGACTTTAGGACAGCTCCCCCTCCATTGGCTTCTCAAGTTTGCGGATGACACAAGCCTGATTGGACTGATCCAGGGTTATTGGCTGCAACCTTCCCTCCATTGATGAACTGTACACTGCAAGGGCCAGGAAGTGAACGGGTAAGATCATCTCTGACCCCTCTTATCCTGGTCACAAACTCTTTGAATCACTTCCCTATGGAAGGCGACTCCGGACTGTCAAAGCTGCCACAGCCAGACATAAAAACAGCTTTTTTTCCACGAGTAGTAGCTCTACTCAATAACCAAAATTCTGTAGCCTCCTTTTGCTCTGGTATTTTATTCAATTCACATGTTTAATCAATAATGTTTTATTATTAATGTTTAATGGTTTATGTATTTTTCTTAACTGTCACTGTATGTCATGTTGTCACTTGTGGGCAGAGCACCAAGGCAAATTCCTTGTATATGAATACTTGGCCAACAAACTTATTCATTCATTCGTTCATTCATTTAATAAGACCAGATTCACAACCTGGTCCACCAGTGCAGCCATTTTCAAGAATGCATGAACTTGTACCCAAAGGTCTTTCTATTCATCGGCACTTCCTGAAGCCTTAATGTATCTGTTGTTCAAGGTGCAGACTCTTATACATTGGCGAGACCAAATGTAGACTGGGCGATCATTTCGCTGAACACTTTCGATCAGTCCGCCTGGACCTACCTGATTTCTTGGTTGCTAAACACTTTAATTGTCCTTCCCAGTCCCACACAGACTTTTCTGTACTATGTCTCGTCCATTGTCAGAGTGAGGCTAAATGCAAATTGGAAGAATAGCATCTCATATTCATTTGGGCAGCTTACAGCCCATTAAGGTATGAAAATTGATTTCTATAACTTCAAGAAAATCCATCATTCCGTCTCTCTCCATCCTTCCTCCACCCAAGTTGCACCAGCTTCTCGTTTTCACCCAAAAAACAGCTAACAATGGCATGTTTCCTTTATCATCGTTACTCTTTTGCATATCCTTCATTCATTGTTCTTTATCTCTTGACATCAAGTCTATCTCGCACTTCCCCTTACCCGAACTAGTCTGAAGCAAGGTCTCGACCCAAAACGTCACCCATTCCTTCTCTCCAGAGCTGCTGCCTGTCCCACTGAGTTATGCCAGCTTTTTGTGTCTACCTTCGGTTTAAAACAACATCTGCAGTTCCTTCCTACACACTACCAAAGATCTTAGATCTGCTCTAAGATCTTTACACACTACGCCTTACCATTTATCGTGTACGTATTACCCTTGTTTGACGCCTGAAATAGATTCAGCTCACTTATGTAGAGATGAGATTATTTTTCTGACCCATATTTCAACTGATCTTTATCATGCTGTAGCCGTGGGCAATCTTCCTCACTATCTACAACACAATCATCTGCTAATTTACTTATCTAACCTCCAACATTCATATCCCAGTTGTTACAAAATATCACAAACATCAAAGTTCCTACCACCTATTCTTGTGATGAGCTACAAGGAGCACGGACTACCAATCAGGAAAGCAACTCTCCAGCACCCTTCTCTCCCTTTGCCAAGCTAATTATATATTATGTACGTATTGCTAATGCAGCATATAGACTGATTCAGCAGATTAAATATTGCTAGGAAATGATTACATTTCCAGGCAGCTTCCTGTACTGGGAGCTACAGAATTCCCAGGAATGCTGCTGTTTAAGCTTTCCATGGGACTAGGAAGAGGCACAGCTCCAAGACTGAGGAAACCATTGGCTAGTTGTATAAAGTGAGTGAACAGAGATTTAATCTGAGGGTTCAAAGTCAAAGTCAAAGTCAATTTTATTCGTTAAGACTTTTGCACAGAAACTACTTGATATCTATAGTGTGCTGCTGAGAAGGCGATGGAATCAGATACAATCATCGTGTTCAAGGGGCAAGATATTGAAATATAAAGTCCTAATATAATCTGCTTAGATGGACAAAAAAATTAGTGTGAATATGATGGGCCGAGTGTACATAAATACAATCAAGCAAAACTCAAATATGGTAGGTAGAGCGAAAGGAAAGATACAGAGCGAAGAACATATTTCACAGCATTACTGCGCAACAGTTCCAGAGACAAAGTCCAATGTCCACAATGAGGTAGAGGAGAAACAAACTGTATCCTAGCTTTTAGAAGGACCATTCAGAAGCTTCTGAGTACAGTGGCGCGTGCTTTTTAGTCACCCTATCATAGGGAAAATGCAATTGAATTCAAAAGAGTGCAGAGAAGATTTACAAGGTTGTTGTCAGGACTTAAGGGACTGAGTTATAGGGAGAGGTTGGTCAAGCTGGAACTTTAATCTTTGGAGTGTAGGAGACTGAGAGGACATGTTATGAATGCATTTAAATCCATGAAGGGTGTAGATGGGGATGAATGTATCAAGTTTTTTTCCAGGTTTGGGGAATCAAGAACTAGTGGGCATGGGTTTAAGGTGAGCGAGGAACAATTTAATGGGAAGCTGAATGGCAACTTCTTCCCACAGAGAGTAGTACGTGCGTGGAATAAGCTGCCAGTACTGTTACACACATCACATCAACTTTCAGACTACCAAACTAAGGGACGAGCAGGCTGTTATCTTTGGCTGCAGTTCTATTCAAATCCCGGATTGGATTACATAGTGGAATGTGTATCAAGCATAATATATATGGTGAAGGTTATATTGCCAGAGATTAATATGGTTGATCTACACTTGGACACCACTGGAGTGATGCTGAGCTCTTCAAACAAGGGTTCTAACTCACAACGTGGGACCCACTACTTGTGGTACTTATATAAACAGTTAGAGACACAGAGTCATAGTCATACAGCATGGAAACAGGCTCTTTGACTCAATCGGCCCACCCCAACCACCATGTCCCATCTACACTAGTCCAACCTGCCTGTATTGGGCCCATATCCTTCTAAATCTATCCTTTCCATGTACCGGTCTAAATATTTCTTAAACGTTGCAATAGTACTTACCTCAACCACCTCCTCCAGCAACTCATTCCATACTTGTTGATATCTTCGCATCTTTTGACCACATTACTAATTTCCTTAATTATGTACAAATACCCCATAGATATTTCCAGGTACTCTCTTTATGGGCCAATATGTAACGATAGAGTTACCTCCAAAACATTTAATGAACACTTTATCAACAAACTGATTTACAAAGGAATTTAAAGACCTAAAATAATTCATTTTAAATGGGGTTTTTTCCAAATCGTATCCATGTTAAACATTTCTCTTGGATTTACTGACTTTTTTTGGTTTGCTCAGGACATATCTTCTCATAAACATCATGAACTTCTGTTAGAATTTACTGGAGTACTTCTGCTGAAGTAAGGGTCATATTGACCGGTCAGTAAGCACAGAGTTTTAGCCGTCCTCAGTAATACTCTATTGTTCTCCAAAGAACACAGGGGTCCCTTAGAAAAGCTGCCACCACAACCTCTTTTTTAATATAATTACATGAGGTCTGTGTTTTAAAAAAAAGGACAATTGGACATTAAAACTTCCCTTGAACAGGTTTGGCAATATCTAAGTAATTGAAACTTAACAATAGCAAACAATTTTGTTGGGTTCTGTGTTGATGTAAAAGTTCTATGGTTTGTCTGGAAAGTGACATTTGGCATACAGTAGCCTCAGCTATGACATAGAGCCCTTTTCAACCTTGCCTCCTGGCACATACGCTTATAAACATCAAGCACTTGACACACCTGCCAAGATCCCACCTGGGTCTTGCCGTCTTCAACTTTATCCTGCTCGACTGAGTAGGAAGCAAGGGAACAGACTGAAGAGACCTTCTCTAAATATACAAGACGGAAACAGGCCCTTTGACCCACTGCCTCCTTGCCGACCCTCAACCATCCATTTACACTAATCCTGTACTGTCTTACTTTTGATTATCCCCACCTTAGCCTTAACAATCCCCCCCCCCCCCCCCCCCCCCCCCCCCAACCCCGCTCAACCCAAATTCACATATATATCATAATTTACCTATTGAAAGTCTGATCTTGTACGTGTGTACGTGTGTATATGTGTGTGTATATGTTGGTGTCTTTACATCTTCATAAAAACACTATGCAGTAACAATTACATTTTTACAAATTCTGATTGACATTTTTCCCCTCGAGGCCGAGATCACCTTCACTGAACATTTTATACGTTATTTCTCGACTTATTATTGTTTAAAAGTAAGTAAGGTTTAAAAACATCAAAAGACTTTGAATTTAAAATGACCAGCTTTCACTGATGACATCACAATGGCATCACAGTGATCAGCTTCACTGAAGATTTCATCTTATATTTCACGTTATTCGTGATTAAAGCTTTAAAAATGCCAACTTTCACAAGCTTTTTACATATTCTGATTCACATTTTTCCCCTCTAGGCAGAGTTCACTTTCACTGAATATTTTATGCTTTATTTCTCGACTTATTACTGATTATAGTTTAAACGGGTGCGTTGGGGGAGCAGACCCAATGGGTCTGCAATTGGTCTAGTGTATATCTCTGTTACTAAAAGTCTGATCTTGACCACTTCCTGTTGTTCTGTATATTGATTTTAGAAAAAACGCTGCCACTTACGGCTGTGATTTTTTGGCCATCTTACTCAGAGTCCTCCTCCGCTGCGCAGGACAAGAGGATTTTTCCCATCAATGAAAAATAAAAGAGTTATTAGTGTTTTTAAAAATTTGAGATTCTCTCTCCTGAAGGCCACGACATACCTGCTGGTTATTTGCTACCAATATAAGTTTGAAAGAGGATTATGTGCAGAATAGGCCATGTTTCTTTCCTCCCTGGAATTATTCAGTGTATTCCTCCATGCCCAAGACAGAGGCTCTTTTCCTTCTATTCAATACCCTGCAAAACCCACCCCACCTACTTGCACCGACAGAACTGTGGTGCCACATTTATCTAAATTCCAGAAGAAATTGAGTTATCGGAAGTGCACCACAGGAACAGGCCCCCAATCGTGTAGCACCAATTTTTAAATTAATCCTACCCTAGTCTGTTTTATTTCCTCAACATTCGCATCAACTTCCTCCAGATTCTATCACTCACTTTTATACTAGGGCCAAATTACAGAGCAACCTGCACATTTTTGTCAGTGGAAACAGGAAAATAGAGTCCAAGAGTCAACGATTGAAAAGAGCTCTTCAGCCCAACTCATCCACGCTAACCAAGATGCCTCATCTAAGTTACTCCCATCTGCTTGCATTTGGCCCGTATCCCTCTAACCTTTCCTATCCATATACCCGTCCAAGTGTCTTTTAAATGTTGTTTTTATGCCTACTTCAGCTACCTCCTCTGGCAGCTCAATCCATATACACACAATCTTCTGAGTGAAAAAAATTGCCCCTTAGGTTCCTGTATGATCTTTCCCCTCTCACCTCAACCAAATGTCTTCTGGTTCTTGATTCTCCTTCCCTGGGTAAAAGACTATCCTATCATCCTATCAATTCCCCACATGATTTTAAATACCTCTATAAGATCACTCCTTAGCGTTCTGCGCTCCAAGGAATAAAGTCTTATCTTGCCCAATCGCTCCCATTATCTCGGGCCCTCGAGTCCGGGCAACATTGTTGTAAATCTTCTCTGAATCCTTCCAGCTTAATGATATCCTTCCTATAGGTGGCAAAGGCTGAACACTGTACTCCAAATGCAGCCTCACCACCATGTACAACTATAACATGGCATCCAGGTCACGCTCTCATTTCACTCCCATGGGAAGTAGGTATAGGAGCCTGAATATGGTAATATCCAAGTTCAGGAGCAGATTCTTCACAACAACCATCCATGTATTAAAAACTGCAACCTCTAACTAAGCTCTGAACTACAGTACAGTATATAGACATGGGGGGCATTATTTTTGTCTGCACTATTATTGTTTGTTTTTATAGACTGAACTTTTTTAGTTGTGTCTTAAGGTGTTTACAGAGTACTACGGTTGCATACTCATTGTGATGCTGCAAGTAAGAATTTCATAGTTGCATTTCGTTACACATGGCAATCAAACACTCTCAACTTCTGTACTTAATACCCTGATTGAAGAAGGCCTGACTCGCCTGCCGCGGAACTGGGAACCTGGCCGGTGAGAGAAGCCGTTGAGAGGAAGACGGAGGGAGACGGTGATGACCACTGGACAGAGGGCCCGGTAAGAAGAACTGGGCGGGGGGGTCTTACCTCTGCACTCCGAAGGTCGGCATGCCCCCGAGCTACATGGGCTGAAGAGGGCCATGCAAGGAGAGGGCCGTTGGATCGGGGGGCGACCAGAACGGAGGCAGTGGCTGCAGTGAGCCTTTATGGGACTGTAAAATGGCGCCAAGAAGGAGCCTCTTGCATATGGACTCCATGAGCAGTTCTGTACATTCTGTGTTGACCAGGGGACTGTGCTAATGAGCGGTGTTATTCTTGCTGAGTTGAATGCAAAAAAAAGTGTTTCACTGTACCTTGGTACATGTGATAATAAAGAAACCCTTGAACCATTAAACCATTGCACCAAAGCACCCAGAGGAAGTCTACATGGTCACAGGGAGTTTGTATGTTCTCTCCGTGACCTGTGTGGGTTTCCCCTGAGTGTTGTCGTTTACTCCCACACTCCAACGAGGTATAGGTTTGTAGGTTAATTGGCTTGGGTAAAAATTGCAAGTTGTCCCTGGCATGTGTGGGAATGTATTAGTGAGTGGGGACCACCAGTCGGCGTGGACTTGGTGGACTGAAGGATTAACCCCCAGTCCCTGGAGCTGTGAGGCAGCAGCTCTACCAACTGCACCAATGTGCCTGCCGCCCAATTGTTTTCCCACATGCTTCCTTCCTCTGAGGATAACCAGCAAAAAAATAATCTAAGCCATCTCACGCAAGCAGTTCCCCTCAGAATGCAAAATGACAACCAAAATCCTCTCACAATCTTGCATCTGCAATGTCATAATTTTTTTAATTATTTTCTTTTCAAAACACACCCAGATGACTCACAGATGCGTTAGCAAACAGCATTCCATACTAAACCATGTAAAGCATTGTAAAGCAGTCGATGACAGCTTACTCAATAAGGTTTTTTTAATGGAATGTTTGAAAGCAGAAAAGTGGAGAAGAAATTTGGAGATTCAGCGAAGGCATTTTATCTTGATATATATAGTTCTTCAATTAAAGGGACTTAATTGTACAGACAGTACTGGAATGAAATCTTTGTTGCATTATATGAGTAATGAATTTACTGCTGTGACCCAGATGCAGTCCTTCTTACAATAAGCTTTCACTACACCTAATTTTCAAGCCAAGCTGACATTCAGTTTAATGATACTGTGCCATATTTCTCCATTTGCCTCTGACCACTGTAATTAACAGTTCAACCCTCTCAAAGTTCAGTCAATACGAACCGTTCATTCTTTTTCTTGTTAATTATCTCCCATCTTTTCCGAAAGTGTGTGATTTCCTATTGGGGTATTCCTCTGCAGAACCCCGTCCCATCCAGCTATAGTTAAAAAAAACACAAAATGCTGGAGTAACGCAGTGGGTCAGGAAGCGTCTCTGGAGAACATGAATAAGTGATGTTTCAGATCGGGCCCTTTCTTCAGAGTAAAGAGTCACTCCAGCATTTGTGTTTTTTTGCTCAAGTTTCCAGCATCTGTACATCCCGCTATATTGGTCCAGTGGTCATTTATTCTCTGCGTTTCTGGAGTAATTCATGCCTGAATTGCCTTTGTCTGACATATAGGCATCCAACTTGGGTTACAGGCTAACAACTAGGTTTCTCCCTTGCACTGAATTTACTTATATTGCCTCCATCATTATTTGCCCCCTCGGCAAAGCAAGTCGGGATATAACCTTAAATATTCTTGGAATGCGTTACAGAGCTGTAGCAGTAGCACAATCGTTGGCAGTTTTTAATTTCAAAAGCACGAGTTATGTTTCCATTAACAACGGCCGGTAGCACAGGGTAGAGTTGCTGCCTTATTGCGCCAGAGACCTGGGTTCGATCCTGACTATGGGTGCTGTCTGTATGGATGTTTGTACATTCTCCCCGTGACCACGTGGGTTTCCCACGGGTGCTCTGGTTTCTTCCCACACTCCAAAGACGTACAGACCTGTAGGTTAAATGGCTTCGGTAAAAATTGTAAATTGTCCCGTGTGTGTAGGATCTTCTTCTTTGTGCATATGGCGTGCACAGCCTAAAGTTGTAGGACAACTTGTTCTATTTGATCTTATTTGATTGTGCATGCCAGGTTGATTGCATTCGCCAAAACAGGGCGGACCACATGAAGGTTGCAATCTTCCACCCCGTGTGTAGGATGATGCTAGGGAACGGGAATCAAAGATCGGCACAGACTCGGTGGGCCGAAGGGCCTGTTTGCACGTGGCATCTCTAAACTAAACTAAATCAATGAAGCTGCAATCAATAATAGCCTGCCCCCTTCAATAGTCTGGTTAGCAATTCAGAAAATAGGACTACTCTCTCAAAAGTCGTCCAGCCAGGACTGGATGCCCTAGTTTATTGGGCGGATTGTTCAATTGGATTTTGCCGATCATTTATCGGCAGCTTGCAGCCACAACATGCACCATCTACTTGTTCACTGACTACACTGTTGATCTCCCATCTGAGATCAATTAGCTGGGCCTCTGGTGAAATCCACTCTTTTTTTTTCCAAAAAATAAACATTATTCAGAATAACAAATATATACAAAACAAGAACAGAGCAAAAACTCATCTGACAGTCTCAACGTTTGTACATTCATCAGTGTTATATTTGGTAGTGT